>NW_025535330.1:0-104912 GCF_020615455.1 Coregonus clupeaformis | reverse complement strand
ATCCCAGTCAGTCAGTCAGATGGATGGATGATGGATGATGGATGGATGATGGATGGATGGATGGGATTAAGAGGGGAGAGGCCTTTCTGTTCTGCCATCCACCCACGCTGTGTTCAGAGCACTGATGCACACTCACTTTAAACCCCTTACACCTCCCCCCACACACACACACACACACACAGACACACCCCCCAACCCCCCCCACACACACACACACACCCCCACACACACACACACCCCCACACACACACACACACACTACACACACACAGACACACACACACACACACACACACACACTCCTGAGCTTGTTGTGTCTCTTCAGTGAAAAGCTCCATAATTGGATACTTCCTCTTGGGGAAGGCTTCTCTACGCATCACTTTGTAATCCACAGGAAATGCACTGGAACATTAAATCACACTACCCCTCTACCTCTCTCACTACCTCATTCACCATCTCTCTACCTCTCTCATTCACTCTGTCACTCTCTCCGACTCACTCAGTCTTTCTCCCTCTCTCTGTCATTCACTCCCTCTCTCGGATTCACTCACCCCCCTTCACTTTCTCCCTCTCTCTGTCATTCACTCCCCCTCTCTGATTCACTCACCCCCCTTCACTTTCTCTCTCTTCCTGTCTCTCTTTCTCAGGCCTGTAGGGATTATCCCCTTTCTCAGCCACACAGCAGGGCTGGCCCTGAGCAGGAGCAGTGAGAAGAGGGTGTGTGTGTGTGTGTGTGTGTGTGTGTGTGTGTGAGATGGAGGAGAGGACTGTAGTGTATATGAGAGGTGTAACCCACGGGTCGGGTTGGTCTGTCTGTCCTAATGTAAAGATAATCTATCAGAGAGGTGGTGGGTGGGTCTTAATCCCAGTGTGACATCACAGTGACATCACACAGGGAACACGTCCCTCCTTCCTGCCTTCCGCTCCGAAGAGACGGGACGGTTAAACACTGTCTGATCAGAGAGGGCGTGTGTGTGTGTGTGTGTGTGTGTGTGTGTGTGTGTGTGTGTGTGTGTGTGTGTGTGGTGTGTGTGTGTGTGTGTGTGGTGTGGTGTGGTGTGGTGTGTGTGTGTGTGTGTGTGTGTGTGTGTGTGTGTGTGTGTGTGTGTGTGTGTGTGTGTGTGTGTGTGTGGTGTGTGTGTGTGTGTGTGTGTGTGTGTGTGTGCGCCTGCGTGCTTCCATGCGTGTGTGTGTGTGTCATGTGTCTGCTGTTCAATCCCACTCACTGGTTATGACTCATGATGTTAATCCATCAGTTCTGCATCATCCTTCCTCTCTATCTGAGGGTCAGTTCTGTAACAACATCCTTCCTCTCTATCTGAGGGTCAGTTCTGTAACGACATCCTTCCTCTCTATCTGAGGGTCAGTTCTGTAACAACATCCTTCCTCTCTATCTGAGGGTCAGTTCTGTAACAACATCCTTCCTCTCTATCTGAGGGTCAGTTCTGTAACAACATCCTTCCTCTCTATCTGAGGGTCAGTTCTGTAATGATATCCTTCCTCTATCTGAGGGTCACAGTCATCTGAACCAAGGCATCCTAGTTCTAGCCTGGGTTCTAGCCTGGGTTCTAGCTTTACACTGACAGCAATAGAGTTAGAGCACAAACAGGTCTGGGACCAGGCTATCTTCATTCTGTTTCAGATCTGGGACCAGGCTATCTTCGTTCTGTTTCAGATCTGGGACCAGGCAATCGTCGTTCTGTTTCAGATCTGGGACCAGGCTATCTTCGTTCTGTTTCAGATCTGGGACCAGGCTATCGTCGTTCTGTTTCAGATCTGGGACCAGGCTATCTTCGTTCTGTTTCAGATCTGGGACCAGGCTATCTTCGTTCTGTTTCAGATCTGGTACTGAGTCAATGGGCAGGGGTAATGGGTAGTCGAGGTAATGGAGGTAATATGTACATGTAGGTAGGGGTAAAGTGAATAGGCATAGATAATAAGCAGAGTAGCAGCAGCGTGTGTGAAGAGTGTGAAGAATGTGAAGAGTGTGAAGAATGTGAAGAGTGTGAAGAATGTGAAGGAATGTGAGTGTAGAGTGAGTGAGGCGTCAATATGTACTGTATACACCTGTGTGTGTGTGTGACAGTGTAGTATGTTAGAGTGTGTGGTTAGAGTCCAGTGAAAGAAAATAATGGGGTCAATGGACATAGTCCGGGAAGCCATTTGATTAACTGTTCAGCAAAAAAACAAAAACGTTGCTTTTGGATTCGGAAACCATTCTCTGCCTCTGAAATGGCACCCTATTCCGTATCAAAATCAAATCAATCAAATTGTATTCATCACATACATTTCTTAAAGAACAGGTGTGTACTAACAGTGAAGTGTTTTCTTACGGGCCCTTCCCAACAATGCAGAGAGAAAGAAAATAGAGAAATAATTTAAAAGTAAAACACGTAATAAAAGTAATAATAGATACACAATGAGTAACGATAACTTGGCTATATACACGGAGTACCAGTAACGAGTCCATGATAACTAGGCTCTATACACGGAGTACCAGTACCGAGTCCATGTGCAGCTAGATATGTACAAATAACTAGGAATACAGTGACAGATAGTAAACAGCAGCGTATGTGATGAGTCAAAAAAAAGTTTAGTGCAAAAAGGGTCAGTGCAGATAGTTAAATATTAAACGAAAAAGCTACCCGGACTAACTATTTAGCAGTCTTATGGCTTGGGGTAGAGGCTGTTGAGGGTCCAGTTGGTTCCAGACTTGGTGCATTTGTACTGCTTGCCGTGCTGTAGCAGAGAGAACAGTCTATGACTTGGGTGCCCCGTGTAACTCAGTTGGTAGAGCATGGCGCTTGCAACGCCAGGGTTGTGGGTTCGATTCCCACGGGGGCCAGTATGAAAAATATATGCACTCACTTAACTGTAAGTCGCTCTGGATAAGAGCGTCTGCTAAATGACTAAAATGTAAAAATGTGGCTGGAGTCTTTGAAAAAAATGTGGGCCTTCTTCTGACACCGCCTGGTATAGAGGTCCTGGATGGCAGGGAGCTCGGCCCCAGTGATGTACTGGGCCGTACGCACTACCCTCTGTAGCGCCTGGTGGTCGGATGCAGAGCAGTTGCAATACCAGGCGGTGTCGCAACCAGTCAGGATGATCTTGATGGTGCAGCTGTAGAACTTTTGAGGATCTGAGGACCCATGCCAAATATTTTCAGCCTCCTGAGGGGGAATAAGCTTTGTGGTGCCCTCCTCGCGACTGTCTTGGTGTGTTTGGACCAGGGTAGGTCCTTAGTGATGTGGACACCAAGGACCTTGAAGATCTCGACCTTCTCCATTACAGCTCCGTCGATATGAATGGGGCGTGCTCGGCCCTCCTTTTCCTGTAGTCCACGATCATCTCCCTTTGTCTTGCTCACGTTGAGATTGTTGTCCTGGCACGACACTGCCAGGTGTCTGACCTCCTACCTATAGGCTGTCTCATCGTCGTCGGTGATCAGGTCCATCACCGTCGTGTCGTCTGCAAACTTAATGCTGGTGTTGGAGTTGTCGTTCGTGTCCACACAGTTGTGGGTGAACTGGGATTACAGGAGGGGACTAAGCACGCACCCTGAGGTGCCCCCGTGTTGAGGGTCACCCCTTCCCTAATGGGAGTAAACTAGTGAACAACAATGCATAGGCCTCTACTTCCAGCTTATACATACTATATCAATTTTATGGACACAGTGAATTTGACAATAATTCTATTTTGTTTGTTTTTACTCCTGAACTTCCTCTACCCTCAACCTCTCCGATCATTTTCATGATGTCCATCCGGTTTGCTTCTATATGCCATATCTTTCTAACTGTGCTCTTTCCCAAAAGCTCTCAACCTATAACCTATATACTTATTATGGACACAGTATGCTTTACATTAGTTATCTTGTTATTATTAGTTGTTGTTAGATGTTATTAGTCCCATCCTTCAACTCCATTCAACACCCCCCATCTATCTCTTAACACCATCCATATTGGATTTCTATTTGCCATATATTTTTCATCTGTGCTGTGATGTTTTACAAAAGTTCTGAACCCTTCTATTCTCATTGTTTCTACAAATTGTAAATTGAAAATAAACATTTTTGCTAAAAGTATTATTATACTATTGATCGATTGACTATGATTTTTCAGATCACCAAAGTTAGCACATGGAAAAGGGTAGTGCAAAAGGGAAGTACCAAAACAAGCAGAGGAGGACATGTGGCTAGGGTGGAAAACATGATATAGGAAAACCTGCAAAAGAGAATATAAACCAGGGAAATAACACACTACCCTCCCCTGTTCAAGAAATAACACATTACCCTCCCCTGTTCCCAATAAATAACACACTACCCTCCCCTGTTCCCAAGAAATAACACATTACCCTCCCCTGTTCCCAAGAAATAACACATTACCCTCCCCTGTTCCCAAGAAATAACACATTACCCTCCCCTGTTCCCAAGAAATAACACATTACCCTCCCCTGTTCCCAAGAAATAACACATTACCCTCCCCTGTTCCCAAGAAATAACACATTACCCTCCCCTGTTCCCAATAAATAACACATTACCCTCCCCTGTTCCCAAGAAATAACACACTACCCTCCCCTGTTCCCAATAAATAACACACTACCCTCCCTGTTCCCAAGAAATAACACACTACCCTCCCCTGTTCCCAAGAAATAACACATTACCCTCCCCTGTTCCCAAGAAATAACACACTACCCTCCCTTGTTCCCAATAAATAACACATTACCCTCCCCTGTTCCCAAGAAATAACACATTACCCTCCTCTGTTCCCAATAAATAACACATTACCCTCCCCTGTTCCCAAGAAATAACACATTACCCTCCCCTGTTCCCAATAAATAACACATTACCCTCCCCTGTTCCCAAGAAATAACACACTACCCTCCCCTGTTCCCAAGAAATAACACACTACCCTCCCCTGTTCCCAAGAAATAACACATTACCCTCCCCTGTTCCCAATAAATAACACATTACCCTCCTCTGTTCCCAATAAATAACACATTACCCTCCCCTGTTCCCAAGAAATAACACATTACCCTCCCCTGTTCCCAATAAATAACACATTACCCTCCCCTGTTCCCAATAAATAACACATTACCCTCCCCTGTTCCCAAGACATAACACATTACCCTCCCCTGTTCCAAAGAAATAACACACTAACCTCCTCTGTTCCCAAGAAATAACACACTACCCTCCCCTGTCCCAGATTTTCCTCTAGGATTTTGCCTGTGCTTACTTCCATTCAGTTTCTTTTTTATCCTGAAAAACTCCCCAGTCCTTAACTATTACAAGCATACCCATAACATGATGCAGCCACCACTATGCTTGAAAATATGGAGAGTGGTACTCAGTAATGTGTTGTATTGGATTTGCCCCAAACACAACACTTTGTATTCAGGACAAAAAGTTAATTGCTTTGCCACATTTTTTGAAATAGTTTTATAGTGCCTTGTTGCAAACAAGAGACAGAGAGACTGTCCTTAGTGTCAGTGTTGATCCTGGTCCAGACAGAGAGACTGTCCTTAGTGTCAGTGTTTATCCTGGTCCAGACAGAGAGACTGTCCTTAGTGTCCTTAGTGTCAGTGTTTATCCTGGTCCAGACAGAGAGACTGTCCTTAGTGTCAGTGTTTATCCTGGTCCAGACAGAGAGACTGTCCTTAGTGTCCTTAGTGTCAGTGTTTATCCTGGTCCAGACAGAGAGACTGTCCTTAGTGTCCTTAGTGTCAGTGTTGATCCTGGTCCAGACAGAGAGACTGTCCTTAGTGTCCTTAGTGTCAGTGTTGATCCTGGTCCAGATAGAGAGACTGTCCTTAGTGTCCTTAGTGTCAGTGTTTATCCTGGTCCAGACAGAGAGACTGTCCTTAGTGTCCTTAGTGTCAGTGTTTATCCTGGTCCAGATAGAGAGACTGTCCTTAGTGTCCATAGTGTCAGTGTTGATCCTGGTCCAGACAGAGAGACTGTCCTTAGTGTCTGTTGTGTCAGTGTTGATCCTGGTCCAGACAGACAGACTGTCCTTAGTGTCTGTTGTGTCAGTGTTTATCCTGGTCCAGACAGAGAGACTGTCCTTAGTGTCAGTGTTTATCCTGGTCCAGACAGACTGTCCTTAGTGTCCTTAGTGTCAGTGTTGATCCTGGTCCAGACAGAGAGACTGTCCTTAGTGTCAGTGTTTATCCTGGTCCAGACAGAGAGACTGTCCTTAGTGTCCTTAGTGTCAGTGTTGATCCTGGTCCAGACAGAGAGACTGTCCTTAGTGTCCGTGTTGATCCTGGTCCAGACAGAGAGACTGTCCTTAGTGTCCTTAGTGTCAGTGTTGATCCTGGTCCAGACAGAGAGACTGTCCTTAGTGTCCTTAGTGTCAGTGTTGATCCTGGTCCAGATAGAGAGACTGTCCTTAGTGTCCTTAGTGTCAGTGTTTATCCTGGTCCAGACAGAGAGACTGTCCTTAGTGTCCTTAGTGTCAGTGTTTATCCTGGTCCAGATAGAGAGACTGTCCTTAGTGTCCTTAGTGTCAGTGTTTATCCTGGTCCAGACAGAGAGACTGTCCTTAGTGTCTGTTGTGTCAGTGTTTATCCTGGTCCAGACAGAGAGACTGTCCTTAGTGTCAGTGTTTATCCTGGTCCAGACAGACTGTCCTTA
This sequence comes from Coregonus clupeaformis, assembly GCF_020615455.1. Lineage (NCBI taxonomy): Eukaryota > Metazoa > Chordata > Actinopteri > Salmoniformes > Salmonidae > Coregonus > Coregonus clupeaformis. The sequence continues at coordinate 98,281 of NW_025535330.1, read as the reverse complement.
GTGTCCTTAGTGTCAGTGTTGATCCTGGTCCAGACAGAGAGACTGTCCTTAGTGTCAGTGTTTATCCTGGTCCAGACAGAGAGACTGTCCTTAGTGTCCTTAGTGTCAGTGTTGATCCTGGTCCAGACAGAGAGACTGTCCTTAGTGTCCGTGTTGATCCTGGTCCAGACAGAGAGACTGTCCTTAGTGTCCTTAGTGTCAGTGTTTATCCTGGTCCAGACAGAGAGACTGTCCTTAGTGTCAGTGTTTATCCTGGTCCAGACAGAGAGACTGTCCTTAGTGTCAGTGTTTATCCTGGTCCAGACAGAGAGACTGTCCTTAGTGTCAGTGTTTATCCTGGTCCAGACAGAGAGACTGTCCTTAGTGTCCTTAGTGTCAGTGTTTATCCTGGTCCAGACAGAGAGACTGTCCTTAGTGTCCTTAGTGTCAGTGTTGATCCTGGTCCAGACAGAGAGACTGTCCTTAGTGTCCGTGTTGATCCTGGTCCAGACAGAGAGACTGTCCTTAGTGTCCTTAGTGTCAGTGTTTATCCTGGTCCAGACAGAGAGAATGTCCTTAGTGTCCTTAGTGTCAGTGTTGATCCTGGTCCAGACAGAGAGACTGTCCTTAGTGTCCTTAGTGTCAGTGTTGATCCTGGTCCAGACAGAGAGACTGTCCTTAGTGTCCGTGTTGATCCTGGTCCAGACAGAGAGACTGTCCTTAGTGTCCTTAGTGTCAGTGTTTATCCTGGTCCAGACAGAGAGACTGTCCTTAGTGTCCTTAGTGTCAGTGTTTATCCTGGTCCAGACAGAGAGACTGTCCTTAGTGTCCTTAGTGTCAGTGTTTATCCTGGTCCAGACAGAGAGACTGTCCTTAGTGTCAGTGTTTATCCTGGTCCAGACAGAGAGACTGTCCTTAGTGTCCTTAGTGTCAGTGTTGATCCTGGTCCAGACAGAGAGACTGTCCTTAGTGTCCTTAGTGTCAGTGTTTATCCTGGTCCAGACAGAGAGACTGTCCTTAGTGTCCTTAGTGTCAGTGTTTATCCTGGTCCAGACAGAGAGACTGTCCTTAGTGTCCTTAGTGTCAGTGTTGATCCTGGTCCAGACAGAGAGACTGTCCTTAGTGTCCTTAGTGTCAGTGTTCATCCTGGTCCAGACAGAGAGACTGTCCTTAGTGTCCTTAGTGTCAGTGTTTATCCTGGTCCAGACAGAGAGACTGTCCTTAGTGTCAGTGTTTATCCTGGTCCAGACAGAGAGACTGTCCTTAGTGTCCTTAGTGTCAGTGTTTATCCTGGTCCAGACAGAGAGACTGTCCTTAGTGTCCTTAGTGTCAGTGTTGATCCTGGTCCAGACAGAGAGACTGTCCTTAGTGTCAGTGTTGATCCTGGTCCAGACAGAGAGACTGTAGTGTTAACTGGGTCCAGACAGAGAGACTGTAGTGTTAACTGGGTCCAGACAGAGAGACTGTAGTGTTAACTGGGTCCAGACAGAGAGACTGTAGTGTTAACTGGGTCCAGACAGAGAACTGTAGTGTTAACTGGGTCCAGACAGAGAGACTGTAGTGTTAACTGGGTCCAGACAGAGAGACTGTAGTGTTAACTGGGTCCATGTGGTCTGTTATAAGAGCTGTGACGTCGTCGCCCTCTGTCCCGCCAGCAGCCATCCCCTCTATAACTAAGATCCCATTGTCCACTAGCATCCCTGTTAGATGGGAATAGACTGTTACAGCCTAATAGTAATCTAATGTTGGTGCTCACACTGAGGAACACTGATGTAAAACAAGACCCTCCCCTCCCTCCTCCATATCTTCAGCTCTGAGGGGACACCCTACCCTCCTCCTCACCTTCAGCTCTGAGGGGACACCCTACCCCTCCCTCCTTCTCACCTTCAGCTCTGAGGGGACACCCTACCCCTCCCTCCTCACCTTCAGCTCTGAGGGGACACCCAACCCTCCCTCCTCCTCACCTTCAGCTCTGAGGGGACACCCTACACTCCCTCCTCCTCACCTTCAGCTCTAAGGGGACACGCTACCCCTCCCTCCTCCTCACCTTCAGCTCTGAGGGGACACCCTACCCCTCCCTCCTCCTCACCTTCAGCTCTGAGGGGACACCCTACCCCTCCCTCCTCCTAACCTTCAGCTCTGAGGGGACACCCTACCCCTCCCTCCTCCTTACCTTCAGCTCTGAGGGGACACCCAACCCTCCCTCCTCCTCACCTTCAGCTCTGAGGGGACACCCAACCCCTCCCTCCTCCTCACCTTCAGCTCTGAGGGGACACGCTACCATCCCTCCTCCTCACCTTCAGCTCTGATGGGACACCCTCCCCTCCCTCCTCCTCACCTTCAGCTCTGAGGGGACACCCAACCCTCCCTCCTCCTTACCTTCAGCTCTGAGGGACACCCTACCCCTCCCTCCTCCTAACCTTCAGCTCTGAGGGGACACACTCCCCTCCCTCCTCCTCTGAGGGGACACCCTCCCCTCCCTCATCCTTACCTTCAGCTCTGAGGGGACACACTACCCTCCCTCCTCCTCACCTTCAGCTCTGAGGGGACACCCAACCCTCCCTCCCTCCTCACCTTCAGCTCTGAGGGGACAACCAACCCTCCCTCCTCCTTACCTTCAGCTCTGAGGGGACACCCTACCCCCTCCCTCCTCCTAACCTTCAGCTCTGAGGGGACACCCTTCCCCCCTCCCTCCTCACCTTCAGCTCTGAGGGGACACCCAACCCTCCCTCCTCCTCACCTTCAGCTCTGAGGGGACACCCAACCCTCCCTCCTCCTCACCTTCAGCTCTGAGGGGACACGCTACCATCCCTCCTCCTCACCTTCAGCTCTGATGGGACACCCTCCCCTCCCTCCTCCTCAACTTCAGCTCTGAGGGGACACCCAACCCTCCCTCCTCCTTACCTTCAGCTCTGAGGGGACACCCACCCCTCCCTCCTCCTTACCTTCAGCTCTGAGGGGACACACTCCCCTCCCTCCTCATTCCTCTGAGGGGACACCCTCCCCTCCCTCATCCTTACCTTCAGCTCTGAGGGGACACGCTACCCTCCCTCCTCCTCACCTTCAGCTCTGAGGGGACACCCAACCCTCCCTCCCTCCTCACCTTCAGCTCTGAGGGGACAACCAACCCCTCCCTCCTCCTCACCTTCAGCTCTGAGGGGACACCCAACCCCTCCCTCCTCCTCACCTTCAGCTCTGAGGGGACACCCTCCCCTCCCTCCTCCTCACCTTCAGCTCTGAGGGGACACCCTCCCCTCCCTCCTCCTCATCTTCAGCTCTGAGGGGACACCCTCCCCTCCCTCCTCCTCACCTTCAGCTCTGAGGGGACACCCTCCCCTCCCTCCTCCTCCTCACCTTCAGCTCTGAGGGGACACCCAACCCTCCCTCCCTCCTCACCTTCAGCTCTGAGGGGACACCCAACCCTCCCTCCTCCTTACCTTCAGCTCTGAGGGGACACCCTACCCCTCCCTCCTCCTTACCTTCAGCTCTGAGGGGACACCCAACCCTCCCTCCTCACCTTCAGCTCTGAGGGGACACCCTCCCCTCCCTCCTCCTTACCTTCAGCTCTGAGGGGACACCCTCCCCTCCCTCCTCCTCACCTTCAGCTCTGAGGGGACACCCAACCCTCCCTCCTCCTTACCTTCAGCTCTGAGGGGACACCCTCCCCTCCCTGCTCCTTACCTTCAGCTCTGAGGGGACACCCTACCCCTCCCTCCTCCTAACCTTCACCCGACCTCTACATTGCAACCTATTCCCTTAATAGTGCACTCCATTTAAGCAGGGCCCATAGGGCTCTAGATAGGGAATAGGGTGCCACAGGAGACAGTAGTTTAGCACAGTAATGTATGTCCTGTCTGTCTGTCTCTCTGCAGTCTCCTCCCTGTCGATGTCTGTAGCACACAGTAATGTATGTCCTGTCTGTCTGTCTGTCTCTCTGCAGTCTCCTCCCTGCAGATGTCTGTAGCACACAGTAATGTATGTCCTGTCTGTCTGTCTGTCTCTCTGCAGTCTCCCCCTGTAGATGTCTGTAGCACACAGTAATGTATGTCCTGTCTGTCTGTCTCTCTGCAGATGTCTGTAGCACACAGTAATGTATGTCCTGTCTGTCTGTCTCTCTGCAGTCTCCTCCCTGTAGATGTCTGTAGCACACAGTAATGTATGTCCTGTCTGTCTGTCTCTCTGCAGTCTCCTCCCTGCAGATGTCTGTAGCACACAGTAATGTATGTCCTGTCTGTCTGTCTGTCTGTCTGTCTGTCTGTCTGTCTGTCTGTCTGTCTGTCTCTCTGCAGTCTCCTCCCTGCAGATGTCTGTAGCACACAGTAATGTATGTCCTGTCTGTCTGTCTCTCTGCAGTCTCCTCCCTGTAGATGTCTGTAGCACACAGTAATGTATGTCCTGTCTGTCTGTCTGTCTGTCTGTCTGTCTGTCTGTCTGTCTGTCTCTCTGCAGTCTCCTCCCTGCAGATGTCTGTAGCACACAGTAATGTATGTCCTGTCTGTCTGTCTCTCTGCAGTCTCCTCCCTGTAGATGTCTGTAGCACACAGTAATGTATGTCCTGTCTGTCTGTCTCTCTGCAGTCTCTTCCCTGTAGATGTCTGCAGCACACAGTAATGTATGTCCTGTCTGTCTGTCTCTCTGCAGTCTCCTCCCTGTAGATGTCTGCATCCCTCAGTGTGTCACTGTGTTTCTCTGTGTGAGAGCGTCTAGGAGTCTTGTTCAATGTTTGAGAAACAGCTGGCGACAGCTCTCCCCTGAGACTCCTGATGCCTCTCTGTTACCATCTCCTCTCCAGAGTCAGGTCTTTACAGGCTATTTACTGTATATGACTGACTAGGGGCCGCGCAGGGTTGTGGGAATATGTAGGGGTGTGTGAGACTGGCTAGGGGCTGTCTAGGGTTGTGTGTGTGAGTGAGACTGGCTAGGGGCTTGTTAGATAACTGAGTTAAATCGGTTTGTTTTCTTCCTCTAGTTTGTCTCCAGAGAGATCAGCCTGACCGACTGACAGCAACCTGTACCAGTCATGTCCTCAGCACCAGTCCAGTTCCACAGGATATACTGGAGATGTCATGTCCTCAGCACCAGTCCAGTTCCACAGGATATACTGGAGATGTCATGTCCTCAGCACCAGTCCAGTTCCACAGGATATACTGGAGATGTCATGTCCACAGCACCAGTCCAGTTCCACAGGATATACTGGAGATGTCATGTCCTCAGCACCAGTCCAGTTCCACAGGATATACTGGAGATGTCATGTCCTCAGCACCAGTACAGTTCCACAGGATATACTGGAGATGTCATGTCCTCAGCACCAGTCCAGTTCCACAGGATATACTGGAGATGTCATGTCCTCAGCACCAGTCCAGTTCCACAGGATATACTGGAGATGTCATGTCCTCAGCACCAGTCCAGTTCCACAGGATATACTGGAGATGTCATGTCCTCAGCACCAGTCCAGTTCCACAGGATATACTGGAGATGTCATGTCCTCAGCACCAGTACAGTTCCACAGGATATACTGGAGATGTCATGTCCTCAGCACCAGTCCAGTTCCACAGGATATACTGGAGATGTCATGTCCTCAGCACCAGTCCAGTTCCACAGGATATACTGGAGATGTCATGTCCTCAGCACCAGTCCAGTTCCACAGGATATACTGGAGATGTCATGTCCTCAGCACCAGTCCAGTTCCACAGGATATACTGGAGATGTCATGTCCTCAGCACCAGTCCAGTTCCACAGGATATACTGGAGATGTCATGTCCTCAGCACCAGTCCAGTTCCACAGGATATACTGGAGATGTCATGTCCTCAGCACCAGTCCAGTTCCACAGGATATACTGGAGATGTCATGTCCTCAGCACCAGTCCAGTTCCACAGGATATACTGGAGATGTCATGTCCTCAGCACCAGTCCAGTTCCACAGGATATACTGGAGATGTCATGTCCTCAGCACCAGTCCAGTTCCACAGGATATACTGGAGATGTCATGTCCTCAGCACCAGTCCAGTTCCACAGGATATACTGGAGATGTCATGTCCTCAGCACCAGTCCAGTTCCACAGGATATACTGGAGATGTCATGTCCTCAGCACCAGTCCAGTTCCACAGGATATACTGGAGATGTCATGTCCTCAGCACCAGTCCAGTTCCACAGGATATACTGGAGATGTCATGTCCTCAGCACCAGTCCAGTTCCACAGGACATACTGGAGATGTCATGTCCTCAGCACCAGTCCAGTTCCACAGGATATACTGGAGATGTCATGTCCTCAGCACCAGTCCAGTTCCACAGGATATACTGGAGATGTCATGTCCTCAGCACCAGTCCAGTTCCACAGGATATACTGGAGATGTCATGTCCTCAGCACCAGTCCAGTTCCACAGGATATACTGGAGATGTCATGTCCTCAGCACCAGTCCAGTTCCACAGGATATACTGGAGATGTCATGTCCTCAGCACCAGTCCAGTTCCACAGGATATACTGGAGATGTCATGTCCTCAGCACCAGTCCAGTTCCACAGGATATACTGGAGATGTCATGTCCTCAGCACCAGTCCAGTTCCACAGGATATACTGGAGATGTCATGTCCTCAGCACCAGTCCAGTTCCACAGGATATACTGGAGATGTCATGTCCTCAGCACCAGTCCAGTTCCACAGGATATACTGGAGATGTCATGTCCTCAGCACCAGTCCAGTTCCACAGGATATACTGGAGATGTCATGTCCTCAGCACCAGTCCAGTTCCACAGGATATACTGGAGATGTCATGTCCTCAGCACCAGTCCAGTTCCACAGGATATACTGGAGATGTCATGTCCTCAGCACCAGTCCAGTTCCACAGGATATACTGGAGATGTCATGTCCTCAGCACCAGTCCAGTTCCACAGGATATACTGGAGATGTCATGTCCTCAGCACCAGTCCAGTTCCACAGGATATACTGGAGATGCCATGTCCTCAGCACCAGTCCAGTTCCACAGGATATACTGGAGATGTCATGTCCTCAGCACCAGTCCAGTTCCACAGGATATACTGGAGATGTCATGTCCTCAGCACCAGTCCAGTTCCACAGGATATACTGGAGATGTCATGTCCTCAGCACCAGTCCAGTTCCACAGGATATACTGGAGATGTCATGTCCTCAGCACCAGTCCAGTTCCACAGGATATACTGGAGATGTCATGTCCTCAGCACCAGTCCAGTTCCACAGGATATACTGGAGATGTCATGTCCTCAGCACCAGTCCAGTTCCACAGGATATACTGGAAATGTCATGTCCTCAGCACCAGTCCAGTTCCACAGGATATACTGGAGATGTCATGTCCTCAGCACCAGTCCAGTTCCACAGGATATACTGGAGATGTCATTTCCTCAGCACCAGTCCAGTTCCACAGGATATACTGGAGATGCCATGTCCTCAGCACCAGTCCAGTTCCACAGGATATACTGGAGATGCCATGTCCTCAGCACCAGTCCAGTTCCACAGGATATACTGGAGATGTCATGTCCTCAGCACCAGTCCAGTTCCACAGGATATACTGGAGATGTCATGTCCTCAGCACCAGTCCAGTTCCACAGGATATACTGGAGATGTCATGTCCTCAGCACCAGTCCAGTTCCACAGGATATACTGGAGATGTCATGTCCTCAGCACCAGTCCAGTTCCACAGGATATACTGGAGATGTCATGTCCTCAGCACCAGTCCAGTTCCACAGGATATACTGGAGATGTCATGTCCTCAGCACCAGTCCAGTTCCACAGGATATACTGGAGATGTCATGTCCTCAGCACCAGTCCAGTTCCACAGGATATACTGGAGATGTCATGTCCTCAGCACCAGTCCAGTTCCACAGGATATACTGGAGATGTCATGTCCTCAGCACCAGTCCAGTTCCACAGGATATACTGGAGATGTCATGTCCTCAGCACCAGTCCAGTTCCACAGGATATACTGGAGATGTCATGTCCTCAGCACCAGTCCAGTTCCACAGGATATACTGGAGATGTCATGTCCTCAGCACCAGTCCAGTTCCACAGGATATACTGGAGATGTCATGTCCTCAGCACCAGTCCAGTTCCACAGGATATACTGGAGATGTCATGTCCTCAGCACCAGTCCAGTTCCACAGGATATACTGGAGATGTCATGTCCTCAGCACCAGTCCAGTTCCACGGGATATACTGGAGATGTCATGTCCTCAGCACCAGTACAGTTATACGGGATATACTGGAGATGTCATGTCCTCAGCACCAATACAGTTATACGGGATATACTGGAGATGTCATGTCCTCAGCACCAGTCCAGTTCCACAGGATATACTGGAGATGTCATGTCCTCAGCACCAGTCCAGTTCCACAGGATATACTGGAGATGTCATGTCCTCAGCACCAGTCCAGTTCCACAGGATATACTGGAGATGTCATGTCCTCAGCACCAGTCCAGTTCCACAGGATATACTGGAGATGTCATGTCCTCAGCACCAGTCCAGTTCCACAGGATATACTGGAGATGTCATGTCCTCAGCACCAGTCCAGTTCCACAGGATATACTGGAGATGTCATGTCCTCAGCACCAGTCCAGTTCCACAGGATATACTGGAGATGTCATGTCCTCAGCACCAGTCCAGTTCCACAGGATATACTGGAGATGTCATGTCCTCAGCACCAGTCCAGTTCCACAGGATATACTGGAGATGTCATGTCCTCAGCACCAGTCCAGTTCCACAGGATATACTGGAGATGTCATGTCCTCAGCACCAGTCCAGTTCCACAGGATATACTGGAGATGTCATGTCCTCAGCACCAGTCCAGTTCCACAGGATATACTGGAGATGTCATGTCCTCAGCACCAGTCCAGTTCCACAGGATATACTGGAGATGTCATGTCCTCAGCACCAGTCCAGTTCCACAGGATATACTGGAGATGTCATGTCCTCAGCACCAGTCCAGTTATACGGGATATACTGGAGATGTCATGTCCTCAGCACCAGTCCAGTTCCACAGGATATACTGGAGATGTCATGTCCTCAGCACCAGTCCAGTTCCACAGGATATACTGGAGATGTCATGTCCTCAGCACCAATACAGTTATACGGTATATACTGGAGATGTCATGTCCTCAGCACCAGTCCAGTTCCACAGGATATACTGGAGATGTCATGTCCTCAGCACCAGTCCAGTTCCACAGGATATACTGGAGATGTCATGTCCTCAGCACCAGTCCAGTTCCACAGGATATACTGGAGATGTCATGTCCTCAGCACCAGTCCAGTTCCACAGGATATACTGGAGATGTCATGTCCTCAGCACCAGTCCAGTTCCACAGGATATACTGGAGATGTCATGTCCTCAGCACCAGTACAGTTATACGGGATATACTGGAGATGTCATGTCCATATAGGGTGATGGATTAATAGATCATATTAAACAGATTAGGAAAATGTTGGTTTTCCAGTGGAATTTACCGTCAGACTACAAACAGATGAATGGTTTTATTAGATCTCAGTAGAGAATCCTCCAGAAGCGAACAGACAGATTGGAAAGGTTAGAGAGACGATGAGGTCTTCAGAAAGAGGTCTTTAAACAAAAAGGCCTTTGTCCAGATGAAATAGATCTAGTTTGATATGCTGGAAAACACCCAGACACAGATGGTTCTCCTCACTCACACAACAAGGAGCCAATTACCCTGTACCTCCCCCTCAGACTGGACACACCCCAACCCTCCTTCACAACACGGACTGGGAGCTAAATATACACTATGGTTCCTGTAGAGAGGGGGAAGAGGAGAACAGGGTCAGGGTGTTGTAGGTCCCCTAGTGGTCTCCTCTACCCATCAGTAGACAGGGAAGAGGAGAACAGGGTCAGGGTGATGTAGGTCCCCTAGTGGTCTCCTCTACCCATCAGTAGACAGGGAAGAGGAGAACAGGGTCAGGGTGATGTAGGTCCCCTAGTGGTCCCCTCTACCCATTAGACAGGGAAGAGGAGAACAGGGTCAGGGTGATGTAGGTCCCCTAGTGGTCTCCTCTACCCATCAGTAGACAGGGAAGAGGAGAACAGGGTCAGGGTGATGTAGGTCCCCTAGTGGTCTCCTCTACCCATCAGTAGACAGGGAAGAGGAGAACAGGGTCAGGGTGATGTAGGTCCCCTAGTGGTCTCCTCTACCCATCAGTAGACAGGGAAGAGGAGAACAGGGTCAGGGTGATGTAGGTCCCCTAGTGGTCTCCTCTACCCATTAGACAGGGAAGAGGAGAACAGGGTCAGGGTGATGTAGGTCCCCTAGTGGTCTCCTCTACCCATCAGTAGACAGGGAAGAGGAGAACAGGGTCAGGGTGATGTAGGTCCCCTAGTGGTCCCCTCTACCCATCAGTAGACAGGGTGGTAGTAGTAGTTCTACCCATCAGTAGACAGGGTGGTAGTAGTAGTTCTACCCATCAGTCAGTAGACAGGGTGGTAGTAGTTCTACCCATCAGTAGACAGGGTGGTAGTAGTAGTTCTACCCATCAGTAGACAGGGTGGTAGTAGTAGTTCTACCCATCAGTAGACAGGGTGGTAGTAGTAGTTCTACCCATCAGTAGACAGGGTGGTAGTAGTAGTTCTACCCATCAGTCAGTAGACAGGGTGGTAGTAGTAGTTCTACCCATCAGTAGACAGGGTGGTAGTAGTAGTTCTACCCATCAGTAGACAGGGTGGTAGTAGTAGTTCTACCCATCAGTCAGTAGACAGGGTGGTAGTAGTAGTTCTACCCATCAGTCAGTAGACAGGGTGGTAGTAGTAGTTCTACCCATCAGTAGACAGGGTGGTAGTAGTAGTTCTACCCATCAGTAGACAGGGTGGTAGTAGTAGTTCTACCCATCAGTCAGTAGACAGGGTGGTAGTAGTAGTTCTACCCATCAGTCAGTAGACAGGGTGGTAGTAGTAGTTCTACCCATCAGTAGACAGGGTGGTAGTAGTAGTTCTACCCATCAGTAGACAGGGTGGTAGTAGTAGTTCTACCCATCAGTCAGTAGACAGGGTGGTAGTAGTAGTTCTACCCATCAGTCAGTAGACAGGGTGGTAGTAGTAGTTCTACCCATCAGTCAGTAGACAGGGTGGTAGTAGTAGTTCTACCCATCAGTAGACAGGGTGGTAGTAGTAGTTCTACCCATCAGTCAGTAGACAGGGTGGTAGTAGTAGTTCTACCCATCAGTCAGTAGACAGGGTGGTAGTAGTAGTTCTACCCATCAGTCAGACAGGGTGGTAGTAGTAGTTCTACCCATCAGTCAGTAGACAGGGTGGTAGTAGTAGTTCTACCCATCAGTCAGTAGACAGGGTGGTAGTAGTAGTTCTACCCATCAGTCAGTAGACAGGGTGGTAGTAGTAGTTCTACCCATCAGTAGACAGGGTGGTAGTAGTAGTTCTACCCATCAGTCAGTAGACAGGGTGGTAGTAGTAGTTCTACCCATCAGTAGACAGGGTGGTAGTAGTAGTTCTACCCATCAGTAGACAGGGTGGTAGTAGTAGTTCTACCCATCAGTAGACAGGGTGGTAGTAGTAGTTCTACCCATCAGTAGACAGGGTGGTAGTAGTAGTTCTACCCATCAGTAGACAGGGTGGTAGTAGTAGTTCTACCCATCAGTAGACAGGGTGGTAGTAGTAGTTCTACCCATCAGTAGACAGGGTGGTAGTAGTAGTTCTACCCATCAGTAGACAGGGTGGTAGTAGTAGTTCTACCCATCAGTCAGTAGACAGGGTGGTAGTAGTAGTTCTACCCATCAGTAGACAGGGTGGTAGTAGTAGTTCTACCCATCAGTAGACAGGGTGGTAGTAGTAGTTCTACCCATCAGTAGACAGGGTGGTAGTAGTAGTTCTACCCATCAGTAGACAGGGTGGTAGTAGTAGTTCTACCCATCAGTAGACAGGGTGGTAGTAGTAGTTCTACCCATCAGTAGACAGGGTGGTAGTAGTAGTTCTACCCATCAGTAGACAGGGTGGTAGTAGTAGTTCTACCCATCAGTAGACAGGGTGGTAGTAGTTCTACCCATCAGTAGACAGGGTGGTAGTAGTAGTTCTACCCATCAGTAGACAGGGTGGTAGTAGTAGTTCTACCCATCAGTAGACAGGGTGGTAGTAGTTCTACCCATCAGTAGACAGGGTGGTAGTAGTAGTTCTACCCATCAGTAGACAGGGTGGTAGTAGTAGTTCTACCCATCAGTAGACAGGGTGGTAGTAGTAGTTCTACCCATCAGTAGACAGGGTGGTAGTAGTAGTTCTACCCATCAGTAGACAGGGTGGTAGTAGTAGTTCTACCCATCAGTAGACAGGGTGGTAGTAGTAGTTCTACCCATCAGTCAGTAGACAGGGTAGTAGTAGTTCTACCCATCAGTAGACAGGGTGGTAGTAGTTCTACCCATTAGTAGACAGGGTGGTAGTAGTAGTTCTACCCATCAGTAGACAGGGTGGTAGTAGTAGTTCTACCCATCAGTAGACAGGGTGGTAGTAGTTCTACCCATCAGTAGACAGGGTGGTAGTAGTAGTTCTACCCATTAGTAGACAGGGTGGTAGTAGTAGTTCTACCCATCAGTAGACAGGGTGGTAGTAGTTCTACCCATCAGTCAGTAGACAGGGTGGTAGTAGTTCTACCCATCAGTAGACAGGGTGGTAGTAGTAGTTCTACCCATTAGTAGACAGGGTGGTAGTAGTAGTTCTACCCATCAGTCAGTAGACAGGGTGGTAGTAGTAGTTCTACCCATCAGTACACAGGGTGGTAGTAGTAGTTCTACCCATCAGTCAGTAGACAGGGTGGTAGTAGTAGTTCTACCCATCAGTAGACAGGGTGGTAGTAGTAGTTCTACCCATCAGTCAGTAGACAGGGTGGTAGTAGTAGTTCTACCCATCAGTAGACAGGGTGGTAGAAGTAGTTCTACCCATCAGTAGACAGGGTGGTAGTAGTAGTTCTACCCATCAGTAGACAGGGTGGTAGTAGTAGTTCTACCCATCAGTAGACAGGGTGGTAGTAGTAGTTCTACCCATCAGTAGACAGGGTGGTAGTAGTTCTACCCATCAGTAGACAGGGTGGTAGTAGTAGTTCTACCCATTTGTAGACAGGGTGGTAGTAGTAGTTCTACCCATCAGTCAGTAGACAGGGTGGTAGTAGTAGTTCTACCCATCAGTAGACAGGGTGGTAGTAGTTCTACCCATCAGTAGACAGGGTGGTAGTAGTAGTTCTACCCATTAGTAGACAGGGTGGTAGTAGTAGTTCTACCCATCAGTAGACAGGGTGGTAGTAGTAGTTCTACCCATCAGTAGACAGGGTGGTAGTAGTAGTTCTACCCATCAGTCAGTAGACAGGGTGGTAGTAGTAGTTCTACCCATCAGTCAGTAGACAGGGTGGTAGTAGTAGTTCTACCCATCAGTCAGTAGACAGGGTGGTAGTAGTAGTTCTACCCATCAGTAGACAGGGTGGTAGTAGTAGTTCTACCCATCAGTCAGTAGACAGGGTGGTAGTAGTAGTTCTACCCATCAGTAGACAGGGTGGTAGTAGTAGTTCTACCCATCAGTAGACAGGGTGGTAGTAGTAGTTCTACCCATCAGTCAGTAGACAGGGTGGTAGTAGTAGTTCTACCCATCAGTCAGTAGACAGGGTGGTAGTAGTAGTTCTACCCATCAGTCAGTAGACAGGGTGGTAGTAGTAGTTCTACCCATCAGTAGACAGGGTGGTAGTAGTAGTTCTACCCATCAGTAGACAGGGTGGTAGTAGTAGTTCTACCCATCATTCAGTAGACAGGGTGGTAGTAGTAGTTCTACCCATCAGTAGACAGGGTGGTAGTAGTAGTTCTACCCATCAGTCAGTAGACAGGGTGGTAGTAGTAGTTCTACCCATCAGTAGACAGGGTGGTAGTAGTAGTTCTACCCATCAGTAGACAGGGTGGTAGTAGTAGTTCTACCCATCAGTCAGTAGACAGGGTGGTAGTAGTAGTTCTACCCATCAGTAGACAGGGTGGTAGTAGTAGTTCTACCCATCAGTAGACAGGGTGGTAGTAGTAGTTCTACCCATCAGTCAGTAGACAGGGTGGTAGTAGTAGTTCTACCCATCAGTAGACAGGGTGGTAGTAGTAGTTCTACCCATCAGTCAGTAGACAGGGTGGTAGTAGTAGTTCTCACCCATCAGTAGACAGGGTGGTAGTAGTAGTTCTACCCATCAGTCAGTAGACAGGGTGGTAGTAGTAGTTCTACCCATCAGTAGACAGAGTGGTAGTAGTAGTTCTACCCATCAGTCAGTAGACAGGGTGGTAGTAGTAGTTCTACCCATCAGTAGACAGGGTGGTAGTAGTAGTTCTACCCATCAGTAGACAGGGTGGTAGTAGTAGTTCTACCCATCAGTCAGTAGACAGGGTGGTAGTAGTAGTTCTACCCATCAGTAGACAGGGTGGTAGTAGTAGTTCTACCCATCAGTCAGTAGACAGGGTGGTAGTAGTAGTTCTACCCATCAGTCAGTAGACAGGGTGGTAGTAGTAGTTCTACCCATCAGTAGACAGGGTGGTAGTAGTAGTTCTACCCATCAGTCAGTAGACAGGGTGGTAGTAGTAGTTCTACCCATCAGTAGACAGGGTGGTAGTAGTAGTTCTACCCATCAGTCAGTAGACAGGGTGGTAGTAGTAGTTCTACCCATCAGTCAGTAGACAGGGTAGTAGTAGTTCTACCCATCAGTAGACAGGGTGGTAGTAGTAGTTCTACCCATCAGTAGACAGGGTGGTAGTAGTAGTTCTACCCATCAGTAGACAGGGTGGTAGTAGTTCTACCCATCAGTAGACAGGGTGGTAGTAGTAGTTCTACCCATCAGTCAGTAGACAGGGTGGTAGTAGTAGTTCTACCCATCAGTAGACAGGGTGGTAGTAGTAGTTCTACCCATCAGTAGACAGGGTGGTAGTAGTAGTTCTACCTATCAGTAGACAGGGTGGTAGTAGTAGTTCTACCCATCAGTCAGTAGACAGGGTGGTAGTAGTAGTTCTACCCATCAGTAGACAGGGTGGTAGTAGTAGTTCTACCCATCAGTCAGTAGACAGGGTGGTAGTAGTAGTTCTACCCATCAGTCAGTAGACAGGGTGGTAGTAGTAGTTCTACCCATCAGTAGACAGGGTGGTAGTAGTAGTTCTACCCATCAGTAGACAGGGTGGTAGTAGTAGTTCTACCCATCAGTAGACAGGGTGGTAGTAGTAGTTCTACCCATCAGTCAGTAGACAGGGTGGTAGTAGTAGTTCTACCCATCAGTCAGTAGACAGGGTAGTAGTAGTTCTACCCATCAGTCAGTAGACAGGGTAGTAGTAGTTCTACCCATCAGTCAGTAGACAGGGTGGTAGTAGTAGTTCTACCCATCAGTAGACAGGGTGGTAGTAGTTCTACCCATCAGTAGACAGGGTGGTAGTAGTAGTTCTACCCATCAGTCAGTAGACAGGGTGGTAGTAGTAGTTCTACCCATCAGTAGACAGGGTGGTAGTAGTAGTTCTACCCATCAGTAGACAGGGTGGTAGTAGTAGTTCTACCCATCAGTAGACAGGGTGGTAGTAGTAGTTCTACCCATCAGTCAGTAGACAGGGTGGTAGTAGTAGTTCTACCCATCAGTCAGTAGACAGGGTGGTAGTAGTAGTTCTACCCATCAGTAGACAGGGTGGTAGTAGTAGTTCTACCCATCAGTAGACAGGGTGGTAGTAGTAGTTCTACCCATCAGTCAGTAGACAGGGTGGTAGTAGTAGTTCTACCCATCAGTCAGTAGACAGGGTGGTAGTAGTTCTACCCATCAGTAGACAGGGTGGTAGTAGTAGTTCTACCCATCAGTAGACAGGGTGGTAGTGGTTCTACCCATCAGTAGACAGGGTGGTAGTAGTTCTACCCATCAGTAGACAGGGTGGTAGTAGTAGTTCTACCCATCAGTCAGTAGACAGGGTGGTAGTAGTAGTTCTACCCATCAGTAGACAGGGTGGTAGTAGTAGTTCTACCCATCAGTCAGTAGACAGGGTGGTAGTAGTAGTTCTACCCATCAGTAGACAGGGTGGTAGTAGTAGTTCTACCCATCAGTTAGTAGACAGGGTGGTAGTAGTAGTTCTACCCATCAGTAGACAGGGTGGTAGTAGTAGTTCTACCCATCAGTAGACAGGGTGGTAGTAGTTCTACCCATCAGTCAGTAGACAGGGTGGTAGTAGTAGTTCTACCCATCAGTCAGTAGACAGGGTGGTAGTAGTAGTTCTACCCATCAGTCAGTAGACAGGGTGGTAGTAGTAGTTCTACCCATCAGTCAGTAGACAGGGTGGTAGTAGTTCTACCCATCAGTCAGTAGACAGGGTGGTAGTAGTAGTTCTACCCATCAGTCAGTAGACAGGGTGGTAGTAGTAGTTCTACCCATCAGTAGACAGGGTGGTAGTAGTAGTTCTACCCATCAGTAGACAGGGTGGTAGTAGTAGTTCTACCCATCAGTAGACAGGGTGGTAGTAGTAGTTCTACCCATCAGTAGACAGGGTGGTAGTAGTAGTTCTACCCATCAGTCAGTAGACAGGGTGGTAGTAGTAGTTCTACCCATCAGTAGACAGGGTGGTAGTAGTTCTACCCATCAGTAGACAGGGTGGTAGTAGTAGTTCTACCCATCAGTCAGTAGACAAGTTGGTAGTAGTAGTTCTACCCATCAGTCAGTAGACAGGGTGGTAGTAGTAGTTCTACCCATCAGTAGACAGGGTGGTAGTAGTAGTTCTACCCATCAGTAGACAGGGTGGTAGTAGTAGTTCTACCCATCAGTAGACAGGGTGGTAGAAGTAGTTCTACCCATCAGTCAGTAGACAGGGTGGTAGTAGTAGTTCTACCCATCAGTAAGACAGGGTGGTAGTAGTAGTTCTACCCATCAGTAGACAGGGTGGTAGTAGTAGTTCTACCCATCAGTAGACAGGGTGGTAGTAGTAGTTCTACCCATCTGTAGACAGGGTGGTAGTAGTAGTTCTACCCATCAGTCAGTAGACAGGGTGGTAGTAGTAGTTCTACCCATCAGTAGACAGGGTGGTAGTAGTTCTACCCATCAGTAGACAGGGTGGTAGTAGTAGTTCTACCCATCAGTAGACAGGGTGGTAGTAGTAGTTCTACCCATCAGTAGACAGGGTGGTAGTAGTAGTTCTACCCATCAGTAGACAGGGTGGTAGTAGTAGTTCTACCCATCAGTCAGTAGACAGGGTGGTAGTAGTAGTTCTACCCATCAGTCAGTAGACAGGGTGGTAGTAGTAGTTCTACCCATCAGTCAGTAGACAGGGTGGTAGTAGTAGTTCTACCCATCAGTAGACAGGGTGGTAGTAGTAGTTCTACCCATCAGTCAGTAGACAGGGTGGTAGTAGTAGTTCTACCCATCAGTAGACAGGGTGGTAGTAGTAGTTCTACCCATCAGTAGACAGGGTGGTAGTAGTAGTTCTACCCATCAGTCAGTAGACAGGGTGG
Source organism: Coregonus clupeaformis (assembly GCF_020615455.1). Taxonomy (NCBI): domain Eukaryota; kingdom Metazoa; phylum Chordata; class Actinopteri; order Salmoniformes; family Salmonidae; genus Coregonus; species Coregonus clupeaformis. Next base: position 80,855 of record NW_025535330.1, on the reverse strand, counting down.
TAGTAGTAGTTCTACCCATCAGTCAGTAGACAGGGTGGTAGTAGTAGTTCTACCCATCAGTCAGTAGACAGGGTGGTAGTAGTAGTTCTACCCATCAGTAGACAGGGTGGTAGTAGTAGTTCTACCCATCAGTAGACAGGGTGGTAGTAGTAGTTCTACCCATCAGTCAGTAGACAGGGTGGTAGTAGTAGTTCTACCCATCAGTAGACAGGGTGGTAGTAGTAGTTCTACCCATCAGTCAGTAGACAGGGTGGTAGTAGTAGTTCTACCCATCAGTCAGTAGACAGGGTGGTAGTAGTAGTTCTACCCATCAGTAGACAGGGTGGTAGTAGTAGTTCTACCCATCAGTAGACAGGGTGGTAGTAGTAGTTCTACCCATCAGTCAGTAGACAGGGTGGTAGTAGTAGTTCTACCCATCAGTAGACAGGGTGGTAGTAGTAGTTCTACCCATCAGTAGACAGGGTGGTAGTAGTAGTTCTACCCATCAGTCAGTAGACAGGGTGGTAGTAGTAGTTCTACCCATCAGTAAGACAGGGTGGTAGTAGTAGTTCTACCCATCAGTCAGTAGACAGGGTGGTAGTAGTAGTTCTACCCATCAGTAGACAGGGTGGTAGTAGTAGTTCTACCCATCAGTCAGTAGACAGGGTGGTAGTAGTAGTTCTACCCATCAGTAGACAGGGTGGTAGTAGTAGTTCTACCCATCAGTCAGTAGACAGGGTGGTAGTAGTAGTTCTACCCATCAGTAGACAGGGTGGTAGTAGTAGTTCTACCCATCAGTCAGACAGGGTGGTAGTAGTAGTTCTACCCATCAGTCAGTAGACAGGGTGGTAGTAGTAGTTCTACCCATCAGTAGACAGGGTGGTAGTAGTAGTTCTACCCATCAGTCAGTAGACAGGGTGGTAGTAGTAGTTCTACCCATCAGTCAAGACAGGGTGGTAGTAGTAGTTCTACCCATCAGTAGACGGGGTGGTAGTAGTAGTTCTACCCATCAGTAGACAGGGTGGTAGTAGTAGTCCTACCCATCAGTAGACAGGGTGGTAGTAGTAGTTCTACCCATCAGTCAGACAGGGTGGTAGTAGTAGTTCTACCCATCAGTAGACAGGGTGGTAGTAGTAGTTCTACCCATCATCAGTAGACAGGGTGGTAGTAGTAGTTCTACCCATCAGTAGACAGGGTGGTAGTAGTAGTTCTACCCATCAGTAGACAGGGTGGTAGTAGTAGTTCTACCCATCAGTCAGTAGACAGGGGTAGTAGTAGTTCTACCCATCAGTCGAGACAGGGTGGTAGTAGTAGTTCTACCCATCAGTAGACAGGGTGGTAGTAGTAGTTCTACCCATCAGTAGACAGGGTGGTAGTAGTAGTTCTACCCATCAGTAGACAGGGTGGTAGTAGTAGTCTACCCATCAGTAGACAGGGTGGTAGTAGTAGTTCTACCCATCAGTCAGTAGACAGGGTGGTAGTAGTAGTTCTACCCATCAGCAGACAGGGTGGTAGTAGTATCTACCCATCAGTAGACAGGGTGGTAGTAGTAGTTCTACCCATCAGTGAGACAGGGTGGTAGTAGTAGTTCTACCCATCAGTCAGTAGACAGGGTGGTAGTAGTAGTTCTACCCATCAGTAGACAGGGTGGTAGTAGTATTCACCCATCAGTAGACAGGGTGGTAGTAGTAGTTCTACCCATCAGTCAGCAGACAGGGTGGTAGTAGTAGTTCTACCCATCAGTAGACAGGGTGGTAGTAGTAGTTCTACCCATCAGTCGTAGACAGGGTGGTAGTAGTAGTTCTACCCATCAGTAGACAGGGTGGTAGTAGTAGTTCTACCCATCAGTAGACAGGGTGGTAGTAGTAGTTCTACCCATCAGTCAGTAGACAGGGTGGTAGTAGTAGTTCTACCCATCAGTCATAGACAGGGTGGTAGTAGTAGTTCTACCCATCAGTCAGAGACAGGGTGGTAGTAGTAGTTCTACCCATCAGTCAGTAGACAGGGTGGTAGTAGTAGTTCTACCCATCAGTCAGTAGACAGGGTGGTAGTAGTAGTTCTACCCATCAGTCAGTAGACAGGGTGGTAGTAGTAGTTCTACCCATCAGTCAGTAGACAGGGTGGTAGTAGTAGTTCTACCCATCAGTCAGTAGACAGGGTGGTAGTAGTAGTTCTACCCATCAGTCAGTAGACAGGGTGGTAGTAGTAGTTCTACCCATCAGTAGACAGGGTGGTAGTAGTAGTTCTACCCATCAGTAGACAGGGTGGTAGTAGTAGTTCTACCCATCAGTCAGAGACAGGGTGGTAGTAGTAGTTCTACCCATCAGTAGACAGGGTGGTAGTAGTAGTTCTACCCATCAGTCAGTAGACAGGGTGGTAGTAGTAGTTCTACCCATCAGTAGACAGGGTGGTAGTAGTAGTTCTACCCATCAGTAGACAGGGTGGTAGTAGTAGTTCTACCCATCAGTCAGTAGACAGGTTGGTAGTAGTAGTTCTACCCATCAGTCAGTAGACAGGGTGGTAGTAGTAGTTCTACCCATCAGTAGACAGGGTGGTAGTAGTAGTTCTACCCATCAGTAGACAGGGTGGTAGTAGTAGTTCTACCCATCAGTCAGTAGACAGGGTGGTAGTAGTAGTTCTACCCATCAGTCAGTAGACAGGGTGGTAGTAGTAGTTCTACCCATCAGTAGACAGGGTGGTAGTAGTAGTTCTACCCATCAGTAGACAGGGTGGTAGTAGTAGTTCTACCCATCAGTCAGTAGACAGGGTGGTAGTAGTAGTTCTACCCATCAGTCAGTAGACAGGGTGGTAGTAGTAGTTCTACCCATCAGTCAGTAGACAGGGTGGTAGTAGTAGTTCTACCCATCAGTAGACAGGGTGGTAGTAGTAGTTCTACCCATCAGTAGACAGGGTGGTAGTAGTAGTTCTACCCATCAGTAGACAGGGTGGTAGTAGTAGTTCTACCCATCAGTCAGTAGACAGGGTGGTAGTAGTAGTTCTACCCATCAGTCAGTAGACAGGGTGGTAGTAGTAGTTCTACCCATCAGTCAGTAGACAGGGTGGTAGTAGTTCTACCCATCAGTAGACAGGGTGGTAGTAGTAGTTCTACCCATCAGTAGACAGGGTGGTAGTAGTAGTTCTACCCATCAGTAGACAGGGTGGTAGTAGTAGTTCTACCCATCAGTAGACAGGGTGGTAGTAGTTCTACCCATCAGTCAGTAGACAGGGTGGTAGTAGTAGTTCTACCCATCAGTAGACAGGGTGGTAGTAGTAGTTCTACCCATCAGTAGACAGGGTGGTAGTAGTAGTTCTACCCATCAGTAGACAGGGTGGTAGTAGTAGTTCTACCCATCAGTCAGTAGACAGGGTGGTAGTAGTAGTTCTACCCATCAGTAGACAGGGTGGTAGTAGTAGTTCTACCCATCAGTAGACGTAGACAGGGTGGTAGTAGTAGTTCTACCCATCAGTAGACAGGGTGGTAGTAGTAGTTCTACCCATCAGTCAGTAGACAGGGTGGTAGTAGTAGTTCTACCCATCAGTCAGACAGGGTGGTAGTAGTAGTTCTACCCATCAGTAGACAGGGTGGTAGTAGTAGTTCTACCCATCAGTAAGACAGGGTGGTAGTAGTAGTTCTACCCATCAGTCAGTAGACAGGGTGGTAGTAGTAGTTCTACCCATCAGTAGACAGGGTGGTAGTAGTAGTTCTACCCATCAGTAGACAGGGTGGTAGTAGTAGTTCTACCCATCAGTAGACGTAGACAGGGTGGTAGTAGTAGTTCTACCCATCAGTAGACAGGGTGGTAGTAGTAGTTCTACCCATCAGTCAGTAGACAGGGTGGTAGTAGTAGTTCTACCCATCAGTCAGTAGACAGGGTGGTAGTAGTAGTTCTACCCATCAGTAGACAGGGTGGTAGTAGTAGTTCTACCCATCAGTAGACAGGGTGGTAGTAGTAGTTCTACCCATCAGTAGACAGGGTGGTAGTAGTAGTTCTACCCATCAGTCAGTAGACAGGGTGGTAGTAGTAGTTCTACCCATCAGTAGACAGGGTGGTAGTAGTAGTTCTACCCATCAGTCAGTAGACAGGGTGGTAGTAGTAGTTCTACCCATCAGTCAGTAGACAGGGTGGTAGTAGTAGTTCTACCCATCAGTCAGTAGACAGGGTGGTAGTAGTAGTTCTACCCATCAGTAGACAGGGTGGTAGTAGTAGTTCTACCCATCAGTCAGACAGGGTGGTAGTAGTAGTTCTACCCATCAGTAGACAGGGTGGTAGTAGTAGTTCTACCCATCAGTAGACAGGGTGGTAGTAGTAGTTCTACCCATCAGTCAGTAGACAGGGTGGTAGTAGTAGTTCTACCCATCAGTAGACAGGGTGGTAGTAGTAGTTCTACCCATCAGTCAGACAGGGTGGTAGTAGTAGTTCTACCCATCAGTAGACAGGGTGGTAGTAGTAGTTCTACCCATCAGTAGACAGGGTGGTAGTAGTAGTTCTACCCATCAGTAGACAGGGTGGTAGTAGTAGTTCTACCCATCAGTAAGACAGGGTGGTAGTAGTAGTTCTACCCATCAGTCAGACAGGGTGGTAGTAGTAGTTCTACCCATCAGTCAGTAGACAGGGTGGTAGTAGTAGTTCTACCCATCAGTCAGTAGACAGGGTGGTAGTAGTAGTTCTACCCATCAGTCAGAGACAGGGTGGTAGTAGTAGTTCTACCCATCAGTCAGTAGACAGGGTGGTAGTAGTAGTTCTACCCATCAGTCAGTAGACAGGGTGGTAGTAGTAGTTCTACCCATCAGTCAGTAGACAGGGTGGTAGTAGTAGTTCTACCCATCAGTCAAGACAGGGTGGTAGTAGTAGTTCTACCCATCAGTCAGTAGACAGGGTGGTAGTAGTAGTTCTACCCATCAGTAGACAGGGTGGTAGTAGTAGTTCTACCCATCAGTAGACAGGGTGGTAGTAGTAGTTCTACCCATCAGTCAGTAGACAGGGTGGTAGTAGTAGTTCTACCCATCAGTCAGTAGACAGGGTGGTAGTAGTAGTTCTACCCATCAGTAGACAGGGTGGTAGTAGTAGTTCTACCCATCAGTCAGTAGACAGGGTGGTAGTAGTAGTTCTACCCATCAGTCAGACAGGGTGGTAGTAGTAGTTCTACCCATCAGTAGACAGGGTGGTAGTAGTAGTTCTACCCATCAGTAGACAGGGTGGTAGTAGTAGTTCTACCCATCAGTCAGTAGACAGGGTGGTAGTAGTAGTTCTACCCATCAGTCAGTAGACAGGGTGGTAGTAGTAGTTCTACCCATCAGCAGACAGGGTGGTAGTAGTAGTTCTACCCATCAGTAGACAGGGTGGTAGTAGTAGTTCTACCCATCAGTCAGTAGACAGGGTGGTAGTAGTAGTTCTACCCATCAGTAGACAGGGTGGTAGTAGTAGTTCTACCCATCAGTAGACAGGGTGGTAGTAGTAGTTCTACCCATCAGTAGACAGGGTGGTAGTAGTAGTTCTACCCATCAGTAGACAGGGTGGTAGTAGTAGTTCTACCCATCAGTAGACAGGGTGGTAGTAGTAGTTCTACCCATCAGTCAGTAGACAGGGTGGTAGTAGTTCTACCCATCAGTAGACAGGGTGGTAGTAGTAGTTCTACCCATCAGTAGACAGGGTGGTAGTAGTAGTTCTACCCATCAGTAGACAGGGTGGTAGTAGTGTCTACCCATCAGTCAGAGACAGGGTGGTAGTAGTAGTTCTACCCATCAGTAGACAGGGTGGTAGTAGTAGTTCTACCCATCAGTAGACAGGGTGGTAGTAGTAGTTCTACCCATCAGCAGTAGACAGGGTGGTAGTAGTAGTTCTACCCATCAGTCAGTAGACAGGGTGGTAGTAGTAGTTCTACCCATCAGTCAGTAGACAGGGTGGTAGTAGTAGTTCTACCCATCAGTCAGTAGACAGGGTGGTAGTAGTAGTTCTACCCATCAGTAGACAGGGTGGTAGTAGTAGTTCTCACCCATCAGTAGACAGGGTGGTAGTAGTAGTTCTACCCATCAGTAGACAGGGTGGTAGTAGTAGTTCTACCCATCAGTAAGACAGGGTGGTAGTAGTAGTTCTACCCATCAGTAGACAGGGTGGTAGTAGTAGTTCTACCCATCAGTAGACAGGGTGGTAGTAGTAGTTCTACCCATCAGTAGACAGGGTGGTAGTAGTAGTTCTACCCATCAGTAGACAGGGTGGTAGTAGTAGTTCTACCCATCAGTGAGACAGGGTGGTAGTAGTAGTTCTACCCATCAGTAGAGACAGGGTGGTAGTAGTAGTTCTACCCATCAGTCAGTAGACAGGGTGTAGTAGTAGTTCTACCCATCAGTAGACAGGGTGGTAGTAGTAGTCTCTACCCATCAGTCAGACAGGGTGGTAGTAGTAGTTCTACCCATCAGTCAGTAGACAGGGTGGTAGTAGTAGTTCTACCCATCAGTAGACAGGGTGGTAGTAGTAGTTCTACCCATCAGTAGACAGGGTGGTAGTAGTAGTTCTCACCCATCAGTCAGACAGGGTGGTAGTAGTAGTTCTACCCATCAGTCAGTAGACAGGGTGGTAGTAGTAGTTCTACCCATCAGTAGACAGGGTGGTAGTAGTAGTTCTCACCCATCAGTAGACAGGGTGGTAGTAGTAGTTCTCACCCATCAGTCAGTAGACAGGGTGGTAGTAGTAGTTCTACCCATCAGTCAGTAGACAGGGTGGTAGTAGTAGTTCTACCCATCAGTAGACAGGGTGGTAGTAGTAGTTCTACCCATCAGTAGACAGGGTGGTAGTAGTAGTTCTACCCATCAGTAGACAGGGTGGTAGTAGTAGTTCTACCCATCAGTAGACAGGGTGGTAGTAGTAGTTCTACCCATCAGTAGACAGGGTGGTAGTAGTAGTTCTACCCATCAGTAGACAGGGTGGTAGTAGTAGTTCTACCCATCAGTAGACAGGGTGGTAGTAGTAGTTCCACCCATCAGTAGACAGGGTGGTAGTAGTAGTCTCCACCCATCAGTAGACAGGGTGGTAGTAGTAGTTCTACCCATCAGTAGACAGGGTGGTAGTAGTAGTTCCCACCCATCAGTAGACAGGGTGGTAGTAGTAGTTCTACCCATCAGTCAGTAGACAGGGTGGTAGTAGTAGTTCTACCCATCAGTAGACAGGGTGGTAGTAGTAGTTCTACCCATCAGTAGACAGGGTGGTAGTAGTTCTACCCATCAGTAGACACGGTAGTAGTAGTTCTACCCATCAGTCAGTAGACAGGGTGGTAGTAGTTCTACCCATCAGTCAGTAGACAGGGTGGTAGTAGTAGTTCTACCCATCAGTCAGTAGACAGGGTGGTAGTAGTAGTTCTACCCATCAGTAGACAGGGTGGTAGTAGTTCTACCCATCAGTCAGTAGACAGGGTGGTAGTAGTAGTTCTACCCATCAGTCAGTAGACAGGGTGGTAGTAGTAGTTCTACCCATCAGTAGACAGGGTGGTAGTAGTAGTTCTACCCATCAGTAGACAGGGTGGTAGTAGTAGTTCTACCCATCAGTCAGTAGACAGGGTGGTAGTAGTAGTTCTACCCATCAGTAGACAGGGTGGTAGTAGTAGTTCTACCCATCAGTAGACAGGGTGGTAGTAGTAGTTCTACCCATCAGTAGACAGGGTGGTAGTAGTAGTTCTCACCCATCAGTCAGTAGACAGGGTGGTAGTAGTAGTTCTACCCATCAGTCAAGACAGGGTGGTAGTAGTAGTTCTACCCATCAGCAGACAGGGTGGTAGTAGTAGTTCTACCCATCAGTCAGTAGACAGGGTGGTAGTAGTAGTTCTACCCATCAGTCAGTAGACAGGGTGGTAGTAGTAGTTCTACCCATCAGTAGACAGGGTGGTAGTAGTAGTTCTACCCATCAGTCAGTAGACAGGGTGGTAGTAGTTCTACCCATCAGTCAGTAGACAGGGTGGTAGTAGTAGTTCTACCCATCAGTCAGTAGACAGGGTGGTAGTAGTAGTTCCACCCATCAGCAGACAGGGTGGTAGTAGTTCTACCCATCAGTAGACAGGGTGGTAGTAGTAGTTCTACCCATCAGTCAGTAGACAGGGTGGTAGTAGTAGTTCTACCCATCAGTAGACAGGGTGGTAGTAGTAGTTCTACCCATCAGTCAGACAGGGTGGTAGTAGTAGTTCTACCCATCAGTCAAGACAGGGTGGTAGTAGTTCTACCCATCAGTAGACAGGGTGGTAGTAGTAGTTCTACCCATCAGTAGACAGGGTGGTAGTAGTAGTTCTACCCATCAGTCAGACAGGGTGGTAGTAGTAGTTCTACCCATCAGTCAGACAGGGTGGTAGTAGTAGTTCTACCCATCAGTAGACAGGGTGGTAGTAGTAGTTCTACCCATCAGTCAGTAGACAGGGTGGTAGTAGTAGTTCTACCCATCAGTAGACAGGGTGGTAGTAGTAGTTCTACCCATCAGTAGACGTAGACAGGGTGGTAGTAGTAGTTCTACCCATCAGTAGACAGGGTGGTAGTAGTAGTTCTACCCATCAGTCAGTAGACAGGGTGGTAGTAGTAGTTCTACCCATCAGTGAGACAGGGTGGTAGTAGTAGTTCTACCCATCAGTCAGTAGACAGGGTGGTAGTAGTAGTTCTACCCATCAGTCAGTAGACAGGGTGGTAGTAGTAGTTCTACCCATCAGTCAGTAGACAGGGTGGTAGTAGTAGTTCTACCCATCAGTAGACAGGGTGGTAGTAGTAGTTCTACCCATCAGTAGACAGGGTGGTAGTAGTAGTTCTACCCATCAGTCAGACAGGGTGGTAGTAGTAGTTCTACCCATCAGTAGACAGGGTGGTAGTAGTAGTTCTACCCATCAGTAGACAGGGTGGTAGTAGTAGTTCTACCCATCAGTAGACAGGGTGGTAGTAGTTCTACCCATCAGTAGACAGGGTGGTAGTAGTAGTTCTACCCATCAGTCAGTAGACAGGGTGGTAGTAGTAGTTCTACCCATCAGTCAGTAGACAGGGTGGTAGTAGTAGTTCTACCCATCAGTAGACAGGGTGGTAGTAGTAGTTCTACCCATCAGTCAGTAGACAGGGTGGTAGTAGTAGTTCTACCCATCAGTAAGACAGGGTGGTAGTAGTAGTTCTACCCATCAGTCAGTAGACAGGGTGGTAGTAGTAGTTCTACCCATCAGTCAAGACAGGGTGGTAGTAGTAGTTCTACCCATCAGTCAGACAGGGTGGTAGTAGTAGTTCTACCCATCAGTAGACAGGGTGGTAGTAGTAGTTCTACCCATCAGTCAGTAGACAGGGTGGTAGTAGTAGTTCTACCCATCAGTCAGTAGACAGGGTGGTAGTAGTAGTTCTACCCATCAGTCAGCAGACAGGGTGGTAGTAGTAGTTCTACCCATCAGTAGACAGGGTGGTAGTAGTAGTTCTACCCATCAGTAGACAGGGTGGTAGTAGTAGTTCCACCCATCAGTAGACAGGGTGGTAGTAGTAGTTCTACCCATCAGTCAGTAGACAGGGTGGTAGTAGTAGTTCTACCCATCAGTCAGAGACAGGGTGGTAGTAGTAGTTCTACCCATCAGTAGACAGGGTGGTAGTAGTAGTTCTACCCATCAGTAGACAGGGTGGTAGTAGTAGTTCTACCCATCAGTCAGTAGACAGGGTGGTAGTAGTAGTTCTACCCATCAGTCAGACAGGGTGGTAGTAGTAGTTCTACCCATCAGCAGACAGGGTGGTAGTAGTAGTTCTACCCATCAGTCAGACAGGGTGGTAGTAGTAGTTCTACCCATCAGTCAGTAGACAGGGTGGTAGTAGTAGTTCTACCCATCAGTCAGACAGGGTGGTAGTAGTAGTTCTACCCATCAGTAGACAGGGTGGTAGTAGTAGTTCTACCCATCAGTAGACAGGGTGGTAGTAGTAGTTCTACCCATCAGTCGTAGACAGGGTGGTAGTAGTAGTTCTACCCATCAGCAGACAGGGTGGTAGTAGTAGTTCTACCCATCAGTCAGTAGACAGGGTGGTAGTAGTAGTTCTACCCATCAGTCAGTAGACAGGGTGGTAGTAGTTCTACCCATCAGTAGACAGGGTGGTAGTAGTAGTTCTACCCATCAGTAGACAGGGTGGTAGTAGTAGTTCTACCCATCAGTCAGACAGGGTGGTAGTAGTAGTTCTACCCATCAGTAAGACAGGGTGGTAGTAGTAGTTCTACCCATCAGTAGACAGGGTGGTAGTAGTAGTTCTACCCATCAGTCAGTAGACAGGGTGGTAGTAGTAGTTCTACCCATCAGTAGACAGGGTGGTAGTAGTAGTTCTACCCATCAGTCAAGACAGGGTGGTAGTAGTAGTTCTACCCATCAGTCAGAGACAGGGTGGTAGTAGTAGTTCTACCCATCAGTAGACAGGGTGGTAGTAGTAGTTCTACCCATCAGTCAGTAGACAGGGTGGTAGTAGTAGTTCTACCCATCAGTCAGTAGACAGGGTGGTAGTAGTAGTTCTACCCATCAGTAGACAGGGTGGTAGTAGTAGTTCTACCCATCAGTAGACAGGGTGGTAGTAGTAGTTCTACCCATCAGTCAGTAGACAGGGTGGTAGTAGTAGTTCTACCCATCAGTCAGTAGACAGGGTGGTAGTAGTAGTTCTACCCATCAGTAGACAGGGTGGTAGTAGTAGTTCTACCCATCAGTAGACAGGGTGGTAGTAGTAGTTCTACCCATCAGTCAGTAGACAGGGTGGTAGTAGTAGTTCTACCCATCAGTCAGTAGACAGGGTGGTAGTAGTAGTTCTACCCATCAGTAGACAGGGTGGTAGTAGTAGTTCTACCCATCAGTAGACAGGGTGGTAGTAGTAGTTCTACCCATCAGTAGACAGGGTGGTAGTAGTAGTTCTACCCATCAGTAGACAGGGTGGTAGTAGTAGTTCTACCCATCAGTCAGTAGACAGGGTGGTAGTAGTAGTTCTACCCATCAGTCAGTAGACAGGGTGGTAGTAGTAGTTCTACCCATCAGTCAGACAGGGTGGTAGTAGTAGTTCTACCCATCAGTCAGACAGGGTGGTAGTAGTAGTTCTACCCATCAGTCAGTAGACAGGGTGGTAGTAGTAGTTCTACCCATCAGTAGACAGGGTGGTAGTAGTAGTTCTACCCATCAGTAGACAGGGTGGTAGTAGTAGTTCTACCCATCAGTCAGTAGACAGGGTGGTAGTAGTAGTTCTACCCATCAGTCAGAGACAGGGTGGTAGTAGTAGTTCTACCCATCAGTAGACAGGGTGGTAGTAGTAGTTCTACCCATCAGTAGACAGGGTGGTAGTAGTAGTTCTACCCATCAGTCAGTAGACAGGGTGGTAGTAGTAGTTCTACCCATCAGTAGACAGGGTGGTAGTAGTAGTTCCACCCATCAGTAGACAGGGTGGTAGTAGTAGTTCTACCCATCAGTCAGTAGACAGGGTGGTAGTAGTAGTTCTACCCATCAGTAGACAGGGTGGTAGTAGTAGTTCTACCCATCAGTAGACAGGGTGGTAGTAGTAGTTCTACCCATCAGTAGACAGGGTGGTAGTAGTAGTTCTACCCATCAGTCAGTAGACAGGGTGGTAGTAGTATTCTACCCATCAGTAGACAGGGTGGTAGTAGTAGTTCTACCCATCAGCAGACAGGGTGGTAGTAGTAGTTCTACCCATCAGTCAGCAGACAGGGTGGTAGTAGTAGTTCTACCCATCAGTCAGACAGGGTGGTAGTAGTAGTTCTACCCATCAGTCAGTAGACAGGGTGGTAGTAGTAGTTCTACCCATCAGTCAGTAGACAGGGTGGTAGTAGTAGTTCTACCCATCAGTAGACAGGGTGGTAGTAGTAGTTCTACCCATCAGTAGACAGGGTGGTAGTAGTAGTTCTACCCATCAGTCAGTAGACAGGGTGGTAGTAGTAGTTCTACCCATCAGTAGACAGGGTGGTAGTAGTAGTTCTACCCATCAGTAGACAGGGTGGTAGTAGTAGTTCTACCCATCAGTAGACAGGGTGGTAGTAGTAGTTCTACCCATCAGTCAGTAGACAGGGTGGTAGTAGTAGTTCTACCCATCAGTAGACAGGGTGGTAGTAGTAGTTCTACCCATCAGTAGACAGGGTGGTAGTAGTAGTTCTACCCATCAGTAGACAGGGTGGTAGTAGTAGTTCTACCCATCAGTCAGTAGACAGGGTGGTAGTAGTAGTTCTACCCATCAGTAGACAGGGTGGTAGTAGTAGTTCTACCCATCAGTCAGTAGACAGGGTGGTAGTAGTTCTACCCATCAGTAGACAGGGTGGTAGTAGTAGTTCTACCCATCAGTAGACAGGGTGGTAGTAGTAGTTCTACCCATCAGTAGACAGGGTGGTAGTAGTAGTTCTACCCATCAGTCAGTAGACAGGGTGGTAGTAGTAGTTCTACCCATCAGTAGACAGGGTGGTAGTAGTAGTTCTACCCATCAGTAGACAGGGTGGTAGTAGTAGTTCTACCCATCAGTCAGACAGGGTGGTAGTAGTAGTTCTACCCATCAGTCAGACAGGGTGGTAGTAGTAGTTCTACCCATCAGTCAGACAGGGTGGTAGTAGTAGTTCTACCCATCAGTAGACAGGGTGGTAGTAGTAGTTCTACCCATCAGCAGACAGGGTGGTAGTAGTAGTTCTACCCATCAGTCAGTAGACAGGGTGGTAGTAGTAGTTCTACCCATCAGTCAGTAGACAGGGTGGTAGTAGTAGTTCTACCCATCAGTAGACAGGGTGGTAGTAGTAGTTCTACCCATCAGTCAGTAGACAGGGTGGTAGTAGTAGTTCTACCCATCAGTAGACAGGGTGGTAGTAGTAGTTCTACCCATCAGTAGACAGGGTGGTAGTAGTAGTTCTACCCATCAGTAGACAGGGTGGTAGTAGTAGTTCTACCCATCAGTCAGTAGACAGGGTGGTAGTAGTAGTTCTACCCATCAGTAGACAGGGTGGTAGTAGTAGTTCTACCCATCAGTAGACAGGGTGGTAGTAGTAGTTCTACCCATCAGTCAGTAGACAGGGTGGTAGTAGTTCTACCCATCAGTAGACAGGGTGGTAGTAGTAGTTCTACCCATCAGTCAGACAGGGTGGTAGTAGTAGTTCTACCCATCAGTAGACAGGGTGGTAGTAGTAGTTCTACCCATCAGTAGACAGGGTGGTAGTAGTAGTTCTACCCATCAGTAGACAGGGTGGTAGTAGTAGTTCTACCCATCAGTAGACAGGGTGGTAGTAGTAGTTCTACCCATCAGTAGACAGGGTGGTAGTAGTAGTTCTACCCATCAGTCAGTAGACAGGGTGGTAGTAGTAGTTCTACCCATCAGTCAGACAGGGTGGTAGTAGTAGTTCTACCCATCAGTCAGTAGACAGGGTGGTAGTAGTAGTTCTACCCATCAGTCAGTAGACAGGGTGGTAGTAGTAGTTCTACCCATCAGTCAGTAGACAGGGTGGTAGTAGTAGTTCTACCCATCAGTAGACAGGGTGGTAGTAGTAGTTCTACCCATCAGTAGACAGGGTGGTAGTAGTAGTTCTACCCATCAGTCAGTAGACAGGGTGGTAGTAGTAGTTCTACCCATCAGTCAGTAGACAGGGTGGTAGTAGTAGTTCTACCCATCAGTCAGACAGGGTGGTAGTAGTAGTTCTACCCATCAGTAAGACAGGGTGGTAGTAGTAGTTCTACCCATCAGTAGACAGGGTGGTAGTAGTAGTTCTACCCATCAGTAGACAGGGTGGTAGTAGTAGTTCTACCCATCAGTAGACAGGGTGGTAGTAGTAGTTCTACCCATCAGTAGACAGGGTGGTAGTAGTAGTTCTACCCATCAGTAGACAGGGTGGTAGTAGTAGTTCTACCCATCAGTCAGTAGACAGGGTGGTAGTAGTAGTTCTACCCATCAGTAGACAGGGTGGTAGTAGTAGTTCTACCCATCAGTCAGTAGACAGGGTGGTAGTAGTAGTTCTACCCATCAGTCAGTAGACAGGGTGGTAGTAGTAGTTCTACCCATCAGTCAGACAGGGTGGTAGTAGTAGTTCTACCCATCAGTCAGTAGACAGGGTGGTAGTAGTAGTTCTACCCATCAGTAGACAGGGTGGTAGTAGTAGTTCTACCCATCAGTCAGTAGACAGGGTGGTAGTAGTAGTTCTACCCATCAGTCAGTAGACAGGGTGGTAGTAGTAGTTCTACCCATCAGTCAAGACAGGGTGGTAGTAGTAGTTCTACCCATCAGTCAGTAGACAGGGTGGTAGTAGTAGTTCTACCCATCAGTCAGTAGACAGGGTGGTAGTAGTAGTTCTACCCATCAGTCAGTAGACAGGGTGGTAGTAGTAGTTCTACCCATCAGTAGACAGGGTGGTAGTAGTAGTTCTACCCATCAGTAGACAGGGTGGTAGTAGTAGTTCTACCCATCAGTCAGTAGACAGGGTGGTAGTAGTAGTTCTACCCATCAGTAGACAGGGTGGTAGTAGTAGTTCTACCCATCAGTAGACAGGGTGGTAGTAGTAGTTCTACCCATCAGTAGACAGGGTGGTAGTAGTAGTTCTACCCATCAGTAGACAGGGTGGTAGTAGTAGTTCTACCCATCAGTCAGTAGACAGGGTGGTAGTAGTAGTTCTACCCATCAGTCAGTAGACAGGGTGGTAGTAGTAGTTCTACCCATCAGTAGACAGGGTGGTAGTAGTAGTTCTACCCATCAGTCAGTAGACAGGGTGGTAGTAGTAGTTCTACCCATCAGTAGACAGGGTGGTAGTAGTAGTTCTACCCATCAGTCAGTAGACAGGGTGGTAGTAGTAGTTCTACCCATCAGTAGACAGGGTGGTAGTAGTAGTTCTACCCATCAGTAGACAGGGTGGTAGTAGTAGTTCTACCCATCAGTAGACAGGGTGGTAGTAGTAGTTCTACCCATCAGTCAGTAGACAGGGTGGTAGTAGTAGTTCTACCCATCAGTCAGTAGACAGGGTGGTAGTAGTAGTTCTACCCATCAGTCAGTAGACAGGGTGGTAGTAGTAGTTCTACCCATCAGTAGACAGGGTGGTAGTAGTAGTTCTACCCATCAGTAGACAGGGTGGTAGTAGTAGTTCTACCCATCAGTAGACAGGGTGGTAGTAGTAGTTCTACCCATCAGTCAGTAGACAGGGTGGTAGTAGTAGTTCTACCCATCAGTCAGTAGACAGGGTGGTAGTAGTAGTTCTACCCATCAGTAGACAGGGTGGTAGTAGTAGTTCTACCCATCAGTAGACAGGGTGGTAGTAGTAGTTCTACCCATCAGTCAGTAGACAGGGTGGTAGTAGTAGTTCTACCCATCAGTAGACAGGGTGGTAGTAGTAGTTCTACCCATCAGTCAAGACAGGGTGGTAGTAGTAGTTCTACCCATCAGTAAGACAGGGTGGTAGTAGTAGTTCTACCCATCAGTCAGTAGACAGGGTGGTAGTAGTAGTTCTACCCATCAGTAGACAGGGTGGTAGTAGTAGTTCTACCCATCAGTAGACAGGGTGGTAGTAGTTCTACCCATCAGTAGACAGGGTGGTAGTAGTTCTACCCATCAGTAGACAGGGTGGTAGTAGTAGTTCTACCCATCAGTAGACAGGGTGGTAGTAGTAGTTCTACCCATCAGTCAGTAGACAGGGTGGTAGTAGTAGTTCTACCCATCAGTCAGTAGACAGGGTGGTAGTAGTAGTTCTACCCATCAGTCAGTAGACAGGGTGGTAGTAGTAGTTCTACCCATCAGTAGACAGGGTGGTAGTAGTAGTTCTACCCATCAGTAGACAGGGTGGTAGTAGTAGTTCTACCCATCAGTAGACAGGGTGGTAGTAGTAGTTCTACCCATCAGTAGACAGGGTGGTAGTAGTAGTTCTACCCATCAGTAGACAGGGTGGTAGTAGTAGTTCTACCCATCAGTAGACAGGGTGGTAGTAGTAGTTCTACCCATCAGTAGACAGGGTGGTAGTAGTAGTTCTACCCATCAGTAGACAGGGTGGTAGTAGTAGTTCTACCCATCAGTCAGTAGACAGGGTGGTAGTAGTAGTTCTACCCATCAGTAGACAGGGTGGTAGTAGTAGTTCTACCCATCAGTCAGTAGACAGGGTGGTAGTAGTAGTTCTACCCATCAGTCAGTAGACAGGGTGGTAGTAGTAGTTCTACCCATCAGTAGACAGGGTGGTAGTAGTAGTTCTACCCATCAGTCAGTAGACAGGGTGGTAGTAGTAGTTCTACCCATCAGTCAGTAGACAGGGTGGTAGTAGTAGTTCTACCCATCAGTAGACAGGGTGGTAGTAGTAGTTCTACCCATCAGTAGACAGGGTGGTAGTAGTAGTTCTACCCATCAGTCAAGACAGGGTGGTAGTAGTAGTTCTACCCATCAGTAGACAGGGTGGTAGTAGTAGTTCTACCCATCAGTCAGAGACAGGGTGGTAGTAGTAGTTCTACCCATCAGTAGACAGGGTGGTAGTAGTAGTTCTACCCATCAGTCAGTAGACAGGGTGGTAGTAGTAGTTCTACCCATCAGTAGACAGGGTGGTAGTAGTAGTTCTACCCATCAGTCAGTAGACAGGGTGGTAGTAGTAGTTCTACCCATCAGTCAGTAGACAGGGTGGTAGTAGTAGTTCTACCCATCAGTCAGTAGACAGGGTGGTAGTAGTAGTTCTACCCATCAGTAGACAGGGTGGTAGTAGTAGTTCTACCCATCAGTAGACAGGGTGGTAGTAGTAGTTCTACCCATCAGTAGACAGGGTGGTAGTAGTAGTTCTACCCATCAGTAGACAGGGTGGTAGTAGTAGTTCTACCCATCAGTAGACAGGGTGGTAGTAGTAGTTCTACCCATCAGTCAGTAGACAGGGTGGTAGTAGTAGTTCTACCCATCAGTCAGACAGGGTGGTAGTAGTAGTTCTACCCATCAGTCAGTAGACAGGGTGGTAGTAGTAGTTCTACCCATCAGTAGACAGGGTGGTAGTAGTAGTTCTACCCATCAGTCAGTAGACAGGGTGGTAGTAGTAGTTCTACCCATCAGTAGACAGGGTGGTAGTAGTAGTTCTACCCATCAGTAGACAGGGTGGTAGTAGTAGTTCTACCCATCAGTAGACAGGGTGGTAGTAGTAGTTCTACCCATCAGTAGACAGGGTGGTAGTAGTAGTTCTACCCATCAGTCAGTAGACAGGGTGGTAGTAGTAGTTCTACCCATCAGTAGACAGGGTGGTAGTAGTAGTTCTACCCATCAGTAAGACAGGGTGGTAGTAGTAGTTCTACCCATCAGTAGACAGGGTGGTAGTAGTAGTTCTACCCATCAGTCAGTAGACAGGGTGGTAGTAGTAGTTCTACCCATCAGTCATAGACAGGGTGGTAGTAGTAGTTCTACCCATCAGTCAGTAGACAGGGTGGTAGTAGTAGTTCTACCCATCAGTCAGTAGACAGGGTGGTAGTAGTTCTACCCATCAGTCAGTACAGGGTGGTAGTAGTAGTTCTACCCATCAGTAGACAGGGTGGTAGTAGTAGTTCTACCCATCAGTAGACAGGGTGGTAGTAGTAGTTCTACCCATCAGTAGACAGGGTGGTAGTAGTAGTTCTACCCATCAGTCAGACAGGGTGGTAGTAGTAGTTCTACCCATCAGTAGACAGGGTGGTAGTAGTAGTTCTACCCATCAGTCAGACAGGGTGGTAGTAGTAGTTCTACCCATCAGTCAGTAGACAGGGTGGTAGTAGTAGTTCTACCCATCAGTAGACAGGGTGGTAGTAGTAGTTCTACCCATCAGTAGACAGGGTGGTAGTAGTAGTTCTACCCATCAGTCAGTAGACAGGGTGGTAGTAGTAGTTCTACCCATCAGTAGACAGGGTGGTAGTAGTAGTTCTACCCATCAGTAGACAGGGTGGTAGTAGTAGTTCTACCCATCAGTCAGTAGACAGGGTGGTAGTAGTAGTTCTACCCATCAGTAAGACAGGGTGGTAGTAGTAGTTCTACCCATCAGTAGACAGGGTGGTAGTAGTAGTTCTACCCATCAGTCAGAGACAGGGTGGTAGTAGTAGTTCTACCCATCAGTAGACAGGGTGGTAGTAGTAGTTCTACCCATCAGTAGACAGGGTGGTAGTAGTAGTTCTACCCATCAGTAGACAGGGTGGTAGTAGTAGTTCTACCCATCAGTCAGTAGACAGGGTGGTAGTAGTAGTTCTACCCATCAGTCAGTAGACAGGGTGGTAGTAGTAGTTCTACCCATCAGTCAGACAGGGTGGTAGTAGTAGTTCTACCCATCAGTAGACAGGGTGGTAGTAGTAGTTCTACCCATCAGTCAGTAGACAGGGTGGTAGTAGTAGTTCTACCCATCAGTAGACAGGGTGGTAGTAGTAGTTCTACCCATCAGTCAGTAGACAGGGTGGTAGTAGTAGTTCTACCCATCAGTCAGTAGACAGGGTGGTAGTAGTAGTTCTACCCATCAGTAGACAGGGTGGTAGTAGTAGTTCTACCCATCAGTAGACAGGGTGGTAGTAGTAGTTCTACCCATCAGTCAGTAGACAGGGTGGTAGTAGTAGTTCTACCCATCAGTAGACAGGGTGGTAGTAGTAGTTCTACCCATCAGTAGACAGGGTGGTAGTAGTAGTTCTACCCATCAGTCAGACAGGGTGGTAGTAGTAGTTCTACCCATCAGTCAGTAGACAGGGTGGTAGTAGTAGTTCTACCCATCAGTCAAGACAGGGTGGTAGTAGTAGTTCTACCCATCAGTTAGACAGGGTGGTAGTAGTAGTTCTACCCATCAGTAGACAGGGTGGTAGTAGTAGTTCTACCCATCAGTCAGTAGACAGGGTGGTAGTAGTAGTTCTACCCATCAGTAGACAGGGTGGTAGTAGTAGTTCTACCCATCAGTCAGTAGACAGGGTGGTAGTAGTAGTTCTACCCATCAGTCAGACAGGGTGGTAGTAGTAGTTCTACCCATCAGTCAGTAGACAGGGTGGTAGTAGTAGTTCTACCCATCAGTAGACAGGGTGGTAGTAGTAGTTCTACCCATCAGTCAGTAGACAGGGTGGTAGTAGTAGTTCTACCCATCAGTTAGACAGGGTGGTAGTAGTAGTTCTACCCATCAGTAGACAGGGTGGTAGTAGTAGTTCTACCCATCAGTCAGTAGACAGGGTGGTAGTAGTAGTTCTACCCATCAGTAGACAGGGTGGTAGTAGTAGTTCTACCCATCAGTAGACAGGGTGGTAGTAGTAGTTCTACCCATCAGTAGACAGGGTGGTAGTAGTAGTTCTACCCATCAGTCAGACAGGGTGGTAGTAGTAGTTCTACCCATCAGTCAGTAGACAGGGTGGTAGTAGTAGTTCTACCCATCAGTCAGTAGACAGGGTGGTAGTAGTAGTTCTACCCATCAGTAGACAGGGTGGTAGTAGTAGTTCTACCCATCAGTCAGTAGACAGGGTGGTAGTAGTAGTTCTACCCATCAGTAGACAGGGTGGTAGTAGTAGTTCTACCCATCAGTAGACAGGGTGGTAGTAGTAGTTCTACCCATCAGTCAGTAGACAGGGTGGTAGTAGTAGTTCTACCCATCAGTAGACAGGGTGGTAGTAGTAGTTCTACCCATCAGTCAGACAGGGTGGTAGTAGTAGTTCTACCCATCAGTCAGTAGACAGGGTGGTAGTAGTAGTTCTACCCATCAGTAGACAGGGTGGTAGTAGTAGTTCTACCCATCAGTAGACAGGGTGGTAGTAGTAGTTCTACCCATCAGTCAGAACAGGGTGGTAGTAGTAGTTCTACCCATCAGTCAGTAGACAGGGTGGTAGTAGTAGTTCTACCCATCAGTAGACAGGGTGGTAGTAGTAGTTCTACCCATCAGTCAGTAGACAGGGTGGTAGTAGTAGTTCTACCCATCAGTAGACAGGGTGGTAGTAGTAGTTCTACCCATCAGTCAGTAGACAGGGTGGTAGTAGTAGTTCTACCCATCAGTAGACAGGGTGGTAGTAGTAGTTCTACCCATCAGTCAGTAGACAGGGTGGTAGTAGTAGTTCTACCCATCAGTAGACAGGGTGGTAGTAGTAGTTCTACCCATCAGTCAGTAGACAGGGTGGTAGTAGTAGTTCTACCCATCAGTCAGTAGACAGGGTGGTAGTAGTAGTTCTACCCATCAGTCAGTAGACAGGGTGGTAGTAGTAGTTCTACCCATCAGTAGACAGGGTGGTAGTAGTAGTTCTACCCATCAGTAGACAGGGTGGTAGTAGTAGTTCTACCCATCAGTCAGTAGACAGGGTGGTAGTAGTAGTTCTACCCATCAGTAGACAGGGTGGTAGTAGTAGTTCTACCCATCAGTAGACAGGGTGGTAGTAGTAGTTCTACCCATCAGTCAGTAGACAGGGTGGTAGTAGTAGTTCTACCCATCAGTAGACAGGGTGGTAGTAGTAGTTCTACCCATCAGTCGAGACAGGGTGGTAGTAGTAGTTCTACCCATCAGTAGACAGGGTGGTAGTAGTAGTTCTACCCATCAGTCAGACAGGGTGGTAGTAGTAGTTCTACCCATCAGTAGACAGGGTGGTAGTAGTAGTTCTACCCATCAGTCAGTAGACAGGGTGGTAGTAGTAGTTCTACCCATCAGTAGACAGGGTGGTAGTAGTAGTTCTACCCATCAGTAGACAGGGTGGTAGTAGTAGTTCTACCCATCAGTCAGTAGACAGGGTGGTAGTAGTAGTTCTACCCATCAGTAGACAGGGTGGTAGTAGTAGTTCTACCCATCAGTAGACAGGGTGGTAGTAGTAGTTCTACCCATCAGTCAGACAGGGTGGTAGTAGTAGTTCTACCCATCAGTCAGTAGACAGGGTGGTAGTAGTAGTTCTACCCATCAGTAGACAGGGTGGTAGTAGTAGTTCTACCCATCAGTAGACAGGGTGGTAGTAGTAGTTCTACCCATCAGTCAGAGACAGGGTGGTAGTAGTAGTTCTACCCATCAGTCATAGACAGGGTGGTAGTAGTAGTTCTACCCATCAGTAGACAGGGTGGTAGTAGTAGTTCTACCCATCAGTAGACAGGGTGGTAGTAGTAGTTCTACCCATCAGTAGACAGGGTGGTAGTAGTAGTTCTACCCATCAGTAGACAGGGTGGTAGTAGTAGTTCTACCCATCAGTAGACAGGGTGGTAGTAGTAGTTCTACCCATCAGTCAAGACAGGGTGGTAGTAGTAGTTCTACCCATCAGTAGACAGGGTGGTAGTAGTAGTTCTACCCATCAGTAGACAGGGTGGTAGTAGTAGTTCTACCCATCAGTAGACAGGGTGGTAGTAGTAGTTCTACCCATCAGTCAGAGACAGGGTGGTAGTAGTAGTTCTACCCATCAGTAGACAGGGTGGTAGTAGTAGTTCTACCCATCAGTAGACAGGGTGGTAGTAGTAGTTCTACCCATCAGTCAGAGACAGGGTGGTAGTAGTAGTTCTACCCATCAGTAGACAGGGTGGTAGTAGTAGTTCTACCCATCAGTCAAGACAGGGTGGTAGTAGTAGTTCTACCCATCAGTAGACAGGGTGGTAGTAGTAGTTCTACCCATCAGTCAGTAGACAGGGTGGTAGTAGTAGTTCTACCCATCAGTAGACAGGGTGGTAGTAGTAGTTCTACCCATCAGTAGACAGGGTGGTAGTAGTAGTTCTACCCATCAGTCAGTAGACAGGGTGGTAGTAGTAGTTCTACCCATCAGTAGACAGGGTGGTAGTAGTAGTTCTACCCATCAGTAGACAGGGTGGTAGTAGTAGTTCTACCCATCAGTAGACAGGGTGGTAGTAGTAGTTCTACCCATCAGTAGACAGGGTGGTAGTAGTAGTTCTACCCATCAGTCAGTAGACAGGGTGGTAGTAGTAGTTCTACCCATCAGTCAGTAGACAGGGTGGTAGTAGTAGTTCTACCCATCAGTAGACAGGGTGGTAGTAGTAGTTCTACCCATCAGTAGACAGGGTGGTAGTAGTAGTTCTACCCATCAGTCAGTAGACAGGGTGGTAGTAGTAGTTCTACCCATCAGTAGACAGGGTGGTAGTAGTAGTTCTACCCATCAGTAGACAGGGTGGTAGTAGTAGTTCTACCCATCAGTAGACAGGGTGGTAGTAGTAGTTCTACCCATCAGTCAGTAGACAGGGTGGTAGTAGTAGTTCTACCCATCAGTAGACAGGGTGGTAGTAGTAGTTCTACCCATCAGTCAGTAGACAGGGTGGTAGTAGTAGTTCTACCCATCAGTAGACAGGGTGGTAGTAGTAGTTCTACCCATCAGTCAGACAGGGTGGTAGTAGTAGTTCTACCCATCAGTCAGTAGACAGGGTGGTAGTAGTAGTTCTACCCATCAGTCAGACAGGGTGGTAGTAGTAGTTCTACCCATCAGTAGACAGGGTGGTAGTAGTAGTTCTACCCATCAGTAGACAGGGTGGTAGTAGTAGTTCTACCCATCAGTCAGTAGACAGGGTGGTAGTAGTAGTTCTACCCATCAGTAGACAGGGTGGTAGTAGTAGTTCTACCCATCAGTAGACAGGGTGGTAGTAGTAGTTCTACCCATCAGTCAGACAGGGTGGTAGTAGTAGTTCTACCCATCAGTCAGTAGACAGGGTGGTAGTAGTAGTTCTACCCATCAGTCTAGACAGGTTGGTAGTAGTAGTTCTACCCATCAGTCAGTAGACAGGGTGGTAGTAGTAGTTCTACCCATCAGTAGACAGGGTGGTAGTAGTAGTTCTACCCATCAGTAGACAGGGTGGTAGTAGTAGTTCTACCCATCAGTAGACAGGGTGGTAGTAGTAGTTCTACCCATCAGTCAGTAGACAGGGTGGTAGTAGTAGTTCTACCCATCAGTAAGACAGGGTGGTAGTAGTAGTTCTACCCATCAGTAGACAGGGTGGTAGTAGTAGTTCTACCCATCAGTAGACAGGGTGGTAGTAGTAGTTCTACCCATCAGTCAGAGACAGGGTGTAGTAGTAGTTCTACCCATCAGTAGACAGGGTGGTAGTAGTAGTTCTACCCATCAGTCAGTAGACAGGGTGGTAGTAGTAGTTCTACCCATCAGTAGACAGGGTGGTAGTAGTAGTTCTACCCATCAGTAGACAGGGTGGTAGTAGTAGTTCTACCCATCAGTAGACAGGGTGGTAGTAGTAGTTCTACCCATCAGTCAGTAGACAGGGTGGTAGTAGTAGTTCTACCCATCAGTCAGTAGACAGGGTGGTAGTAGTAGTTCTACCCATCAGTAGACAGGGTGGTAGTAGTAGTTCTACCCATCAGTCAGTAGACAGGGTGGTAGTAGTAGTTCTACCCATCAGTAGACAGGGTGGTAGTAGTAGTTCTACCCATCAGTAGACAGGGTGGTAGTAGTAGTTCTACCCATCAGTCAGTAGACAGGGTGGTAGTAGTAGTTCTACCCATCAGTCAGTAGACAGGGTGGTAGTAGTAGTTCTACCCATCAGTAGACAGGGTGGTAGTAGTAGTTCTACCCATCAGTAGACAGGGTGGTAGTAGTAGTTCTACCCATCAGTCAGTAGACAGGGTGGTAGTAGTAGTTCTACCCATCAGTCAGTAGACAGGGTGGTAGTAGTAGTTCTACCCATCAGTAGACAGGGTGGTAGTAGTAGTTCTACCCATCAGTAGACAGGGTGGTAGTAGTAGTTCTACCCATCAGTAGACAGGGTGGTAGTAGTAGTTCTACCCATCAGTCAAGACAGGGTGGTAGTAGTAGTTCTACCCATCAGTAGACAGGGTGGTAGTAGTAGTTCTACCCATCAGTCAGTAGACAGGGTGGTAGTAGTAGTTCTACCCATCAGTCAGAGACAGGGTGGTAGTAGTAGTTCTACCCATCAGTAGACAGGGTGGTAGTAGTAGTTCTACCCATCAGTAGACAGGGTGGTAGTAGTAGTTCTACCCATCAGTCAGTAGACAGGGTGGTAGTAGTAGTTCTACCCATCAGTAGACAGGGTGGTAGTAGTAGTTCTACCCATCAGTAGACAGGGTGGTAGTAGTAGTTCTACCCATCAGTCAGTAGACAGGGTGGTAGTAGTAGTTCTACCCATCAGTCAGTAGACAGGGTGGTAGTAGTTCTACCCATCAGTAGACAGGGTGGTAGTAGTAGTTCTACCCATCAGTAGACAGGGTGGTAGTAGTAGTTCTACCCATCAGTCAGTAGACAGGGTGGTAGTAGTAGTTCTACCCATCAGTAGACAGGGTGGTAGTAGTAGTTCTACCCATCAGTAGACAGGGTGGTAGTAGTAGTTCTACCCATCAGTCAGAGACAGGGTGGTAGTAGTAGTTCTACCCATCAGTCAGTAGACAGGGTGGTAGTAGTAGTTCTACCCATCAGTAGACAGGGTGGTAGTAGTAGTTCTACCCATCAGTCAGTAGACAGGGTGGTAGTAGTAGTTCTACCCATCAGTCAGACAGGGTGGTAGTAGTAGTTCTACCCATCAGTAGACAGGGTGGTAGTAGTGTTCTACCCATCAGTAGACAGGGTGGTAGTAGTAGTTCTACCCATCAGTAGACAGGGTGGTAGTAGTAGTTCTACCCATCAGTCAGTAACAGGGTGGTAGTAGTAGTTCTACCCATCAGTAGACAGGGTGGTAGTAGTAGTTCTACCCATCAGTAGACAGGGTGGTAGTAGTAGTTCTACCCATCAGTCAAGACAGGGTGGTAGTAGTAGTTCTACCCATCAGTCAGTAGACAGGGTGGTAGTAGTAGTTCTACCCATCAGTAGACAGGGTGGTAGTAGTAGTTCTACCCATCAGTCAGTAGACAGGGTGGTAGTAGTAGTTCTACCCATCAGTCGTAGACAGGGTGGTAGTAGTAGTTCTACCCATCAGTAGACAGGGTGGTAGTAGTAGTTCTACCCATCAGTAGACAGGGTGGTAGTAGTAGTTCTACCCATCAGTCAGTAGACAGGGTGGTAGTAGTAGTTCTACCCATCAGCAGACAGGGTGGTAGTAGTAGTTCTACCCATCAGTAGACAGGGTGGTAGTAGTAGTTCTACCCATCAGTAGACAGGGTGGTAGTAGTAGTTCTACCCATCAGTCAGTAGACAGGGTGGTAGTAGTAGTTCTACCCATCAGTAGACAGGGTGGTAGTAGTAGTTCTACCCATCAGTAGACAGGGTGGTAGTAGTAGTTCTACCCATCAGTCAGTAGACAGGGTGGTAGTAGTAGTTCTACCCATCAGTAAGACAGGGTGGTAGTAGTAGTTCTACCCATCAGTGAGACAGGGTGGTAGTAGTAGTTCTACCCATCAGTAGACAGGGTGGTAGTAGTAGTTCTACCCATCAGTAGACAGGGTGGTAGTAGTAGTTCTACCCATCAGTAGACAGGGTGGTAGTAGTAGTTCTACCCATCAGTCAGTAGACAGGGTGGTAGTAGTAGTTCTACCCATCAGTAGACAGGGTGGTAGTAGTAGTTCTACCCATCAGTAGACAGGGTGGTAGTAGTAGTTCTACCCATCAGTCGTAGACAGGGTGGTAGTAGTAGTTCTACCCATCAGTCGTAGACAGGGTGGTAGTAGTAGTTCTACCCATCAGTAGACAGGGTGGTAGTAGTAGTTCTACCCATCAGTAGACAGGGTGGTAGTAGTAGTTCTACCCATCAGTATAGACAGGGTGGTAGTAGTAGTTCTACCCATCAGTAGACAGGGTGGTAGTAGTAGTTCTACCCATCAGTCAGTAGACAGGGTGGTAGTAGTAGTTCTACCCATCAGTAGACAGGGTGGTAGTAGTAGTTCTACCCATCAGTAGACAGGTTGGTAGTAGTAGTTCTACCCATCAGTCAGTAGACAGGGTGGTAGTAGTAGTTCTACCCATCAGTAGACAGGGTGGTAGTAGTAGTTCTACCCATCAGTAGACAGGGTGGTAGTAGTAGTTCTACCCATCAGTAGACAGGGTGGTAGTAGTAGTTCTACCCATCAGTCAGTAGACAGGGTGGTAGTAGTAGTTCTACCCATCAGTAGACAGGGTGGTAGTAGTAGTTCTACCCATCAGTCAGAGACAGGGTGGTAGTAGTAGTTCTACCCATCAGTAGACAGGGTGGTAGTAGTAGTTCTACCCATCAGTCAGTGACAGGGTGGTAGTAGTAGTTCTACCCATCAGTCAGTAGACAAGTTGGTAGTAGTAGTTCTACCCATCAGTCAGTAGACAGGGTGGTAGTAGTAGTTCTACCCATCAGTAGACAGGGTGGTAGTAGTAGTTCTACCCATCAGTAGACAGGGTGGTAGTAGTAGTTCTACCCATCAGTAGACAGGGTGGTAGTAGTAGTTCTACCCATCAGTCAGTAGACAGGGTGGTAGTAGTAGTTCTACCCATCAGTAGACAGGGTGGTAGTAGTAGTTCTACCCATCAGTCAAGACAGGGTGGTAGTAGTAGTTCTACCCATCAGTAGACAGGGTGGTAGTAGTAGTTCTACCCATCAGTAGACAGGGTGGTAGTAGTAGTTCTACCCATCAGTAGACAGGGTGGTAGTAGTAGTTCTACCCATCAGTCAGTAGACAGGGTGGTAGTAGTAGTTCTACCCATCAGTAGACAGGGTGGTAGTAGTAGTTCTACCCATCAGTAGACAGGGTGGTAGTAGTAGTTCTACCCATCAGTCAGTAGACAGGGTGGTAGTAGTAGTTCTACCCATCAGTAGACAGGGTGGTAGTAGTAGTTCTACCCATCAGTAGACAGGGTGGTAGTAGTAGTTCTACCCATCAGTCAGTAGACAGGGTGGTAGTAGTAGTTCTACCCATCAGTCAGTAGACAGGGTGGTAGTAGTAGTTCTACCCATCAGTCGAGACAGGGTGGTAGTAGTAGTTCTACCCATCAGTAGACAGGGTGGTAGTAGTAGTTCTACCCATCAGTAGACAGGGTGGTAGTAGTAGTTCTACCCATCAGTCAGCAGACAGGGTGGTAGTAGTAGTTCTACCCATCAGTCAGTAGACAGGGTGGTAGTAGTAGTTCTACCCATCAGTAGACAGGGTGGTAGTAGTAGTTCTACCCATCAGTCAGTAGACAGGGTGGTAGTAGTAGTTCTACCCATCAGTAGACAGGGTGGTAGTAGTAGTTCTACCCATCAGTAGACAGGGTGGTAGTAGTAGTTCTACCCATCAGTCAGTAGACAGGGTGGTAGTAGTAGTTCTACCCATCAGTCAGAGACAGGGTGGTAGTAGTAGTTCTACCCATCAGTAGACAGGGTGGTAGTAGTAGTTCTACCCATCAGTAAGACAGGGTGGTAGTAGTAGTTCTACCCATCAGTAGACAGGGTGGTAGTAGTAGTCCACCCATCAGTAGACAGGGTGGTAGTAGTAGTTCTACCCATCAGTAGACAGGGTGGTAGTAGTAGTTCTACCCATCAGTCAGTAGACAGGGTGGTAGTAGTAGTTCTACCCATCAGTAGACAGGGTGGTAGTAGTAGTTCTACCCATCAGTAGACAGGGTGGTAGTAGTTCTACCCATCAGTAGACAGGGTGGTAGTAGTAGTTCTACCCATCAGTAGACAGGGTGGTAGTAGTTCTAGTTCAGTCAATGTTTCCTGTTTCATATTGTCATTGAAGACTTATGGATCAATATCCAACACACACATTGGTCAACAATGACGTGATACGTTGAGGTCATTGGCAGGGAGGAGGGGGGGCAGCCAACCAGCTCTTTAGGAACGGCAACACACCAATCTGTCCCACCCACCCAACACCCCTGTTCCCCTTCAAAACCGGTCCTGGCCTGGTTCTAGACCTCTACTGGTCCACTTTTAAAATAAACGTTATTTAACCAGACAAGTCAGTTAAGAAGAAATTATTATTTACAATGGCGGCCTCCTGCGGTGACGGGGGCTGGGATTAAAAAATAAAAATATAGGACAACACACACATCACGACAAGAGAGACGCCACAACATCACTACATAAAGAGAGACACCAAGACAATAACACAGCATAAGATTGGGCACAAACAACACTATATACGGAATAGGGTGCCATTCTCTGGTCTAATGTAGTGCACTATATAGGGAATAGGGTGCCATTCTCTGGTCTAATGTAGTGCACTATATAGGGAATAGGGTGCCATTCTCTGGTCTAAAGTAGTGCACTATATAGGGAATAGGGTACCATTCTCTGGTCTAAAGTAGTGAACTATATAGGGAATAGGGTACCATTCTCTGGTCTAAAGTAGTGCACTATATAGGGAACAGGGTGCCATTCTCTGGTCTAAAGTAGTGCACTATATAGGGAATAGGGTACCATTCTCTGGTCTAAAGTAGTGCACTATACCTCCTCCTCCTGATGTCCTCCACACCACCTCCTCCTCCTGATGTCCTCCACACCACCTCCTCCTCCTGATGTCCCCCACACCACCTCCTCCTCCTCCTCCTGATGTCCCCCACACCACCTCCTCCTCCTGATGTCCCCCACACCACCACCTCCTCCTGATGTCCCCCACACCACCACCTCCTCCTCCTGATGTCCCCCACACCACCTCCTCCTCCTGATGTCCCCCACACCACCTCCTCCTCCTCCTGATGTCCCCCACACCACCCCCTCCTCCTGATGTCCCCCACACCACCTCCTCCTCCTGATGTCCCCCACACCACCACCTCCTCCTGATGTCCCCCACACCTCCTCCTCCTGATGTCCCCCACACCACCACCTCCTCCTGATGTCCCCCACACCACCTCCTCCTCCTGATGTCCCCCACACCACCACCTCCTCCTGATGTCCCCCACACCACATCCTCCTCCTCCTCCTGATGTCCCCCACACCACCACCTCCTCCTGATGTCCCCCACACCACCTCCTCCTCCTCCTCCTGATGTCCCCCACACCACCACCTCCTCCTCCTGATGTCCCCCCACACCACCACCTCCTCCTGATGTCCCCCCACACCTCCTCCTCCTGATGTCCCCCACACCACCTCCTCCTCCTGATGTCCCCCACACCACCACCTCCTCCTGATGTCCCCCACACCACCTCCTCCTCCTCCTCCTGATGTCCCCCACACCACCTCCTCCTGATGTCCCCCACACCTCCTCCCCCTCCTGATGTCCCCCACACCTCCTCCTCCTGATGTCCTCCACACCTCCTCCTCCTGATGTCCCCCACCTCCTCCTCCTGATGTCCTCCACACCTCTTCCCCCTCCTGATGTCCCCCACACCACCTCCTCCTGATGTCCCCCACACCTCCTCCCCCTCCTGATGTCCCCAACACCTCCTCCTCCTGATGTCCTCCACACCTCCTCCTCCTCCTGATGTCCCCCACACCTCCTCCTCCTCCTGATGTCCTCCACACCCCTCCTCCTCCTGATGTCCCCCCACACCTCCTCCTCCTCCTGATGTCCTCCACACCTCCTCCTCCTCCTGATGTCCCCCACACCTCCTCCTCCTCCTGATGTCCCCCACACCTCCTCCTCCTGATGTCCTCCACACCACCTCCTCCTCCTGATGTCCACCACACCACCTCCTCCTCCTGATGTCCCCCACACCACCACCTCCTACTGATGTCCCCCACACCACCTCCTCCTCCCGATGTCCCCCACACCTCCTCCTCCTCCTCCTGATGTCCCCCACACCACCTCCTCCTCCCGATGTCCCCCACATCTCCTCCTCCTCCTGATGTCCCCCACACCACCTCCTCCTCCTGATGTCCCCCACTCCACCACCTCCTCCTGATGTCCCCCACCTCCTCCTGATGTCCCCCACACCACCTCCTCCTCCTGATGTCCCCCCCACACCACCTCCTCCTGATGTCCCCCACACCTCCTCCTCCTGATGTCCCCCACACCACCTCCTCCTCCTGTCCCCCCACACCACCTCCTCCTCCTGATGTCCCCCACACCACCTCCTCCTGATGTCCCCCCACACCAGCTCCTCCTGATGTCTCCCACACCACCTCGTCCTCCTGATGTCCCCCATACCACCACCTCCTCCTGATGTCCCCCCACACCACCTCCTCCTCCTGATGTCCCCCACACCACCTACTCCTCCTCCTGATGTCCCCCACACCACCTCCTCCTCCTGATGTCCCCCCACACCACCTACCTCCTCCTGATGTCCCCCACACCACCTCCTCCTGATGTCCCCCACACCACCTCCTCCTCCTGATGTCCCCCACACCTCCTCCCCCTCCTGATGTCCCCCACACCTCCTCCCCCTCCTGATGTCCCCCACACCTCCTCCCCCTCCTGATGTCCTCCACACCTCCTCCTCCTGATGTCCCCCACACCTCCTCCTCCTGATGTCCCCCACCTCCTCCTCCTCCTCCTGATGTCCTCCACACCTCTTCCCCCTCCTGATGTCCCCCACACCACCTCCTCCTGATGTCCCCCACACCTCCTCCCCCTCCTGATGTCCCCCACACCTCCTCCTCCTCCTGATGTCCTCCACACCTCCTCCTCCTGATGTCCCCCACACCTCCTCCTCCTGATGTCCTCCACACCTCCTCCTCCTCCTGATGTCCCCCACACCTCCTCCTCCTCCTGATGTCCCCCACACCTCCTCCTCCTCCTGATGTCCCCCACACCTCCTCCTCCTGATGTCCCCCACACCTCCTCCTCCTCCTCCTCCTGATGTCCCCCACACCTCCTCCTCCTCCTGATGTCCCCCACACCTCCTCCTCCTCCTGATGTCCTCCACACCACCTCCTCCTCCTGATGTCCCCCACACTACCTCCTCCTCCTGATGTCCCCCACACCTCCTCCTCCTCCTGATGTCCCCCACACCTCCTCCTCCTCCTGATGTCCTCCACACCACCTCCTCCTCCTGATGTCCCCCACACCACCTCCTCCTCCTGATGTCCCCCACACCTCCTCCTCCTCCTCCTGATGTCCCCCACACCTCCTCCTCCTCCTGATGTCCCCCACACCTCCTCCTCCTCCTGATGTCCCCCACACCTCCTCCTCCTGATGTCCCCCACACCACCTCCTCCTCCTGATGTCCCCCACACCTCCTCCTGATGTCCCTCCACACCACCTCCTCCTCCTGATGTCCCCCCACCACCTCCTCCTCCCGTTGTCCCCCACACCACCTCCTCCTCCTCCTCCTGATGTCCCCCACACCACCTCCTCCTCCTCCTGATGTCCCCCACACCTCCTCCTCCTGATGTCCCCCACACCACCTCCTCCTCCTGATGTCCCCCCACACCACCTGCTCCCGATGTCCCCCCACACCACCTCCTCCTCTGATGTCCCCCACACCACCTCCTCCTCCTGATGTCCCCCACACCACCTCCTCCTCCTGATGTCCCCCACACCACCTTTTCCTCCTCCTGATGTCCCCCACACCTCCTCCTCCTCCTCCTGATGTCCTCCACACCACCACCTCCTCCTGATGTCCCCCACCTCCTCCTGATGCTCCCCACACCACCTCCTCCTGATGTCCCCCCACACCACCACCTCCTCCTGATGTCCCCCACACCTCCTCCTCCTCCTGATGTCCCCCACCTCCTCCTGATGTCCCCCACCTCCTCCTCCTCCTCCTGATGTCCCCCACACCACCTCCTCCTGATGTCCCCCACACCACCTCCTCCTGATGTCCCCCCACACCTCCTCCCCCTCCTGATGTCCCCCACACCTCCTCCTCCTGATGTCCCCCACACCTCCTCCCCCTCCTGATGTCCCTCCCACACCTCCTCCTCCTGATGTCCTCCACACCACCTCCTCCTCCTGATGTCCCCCCACCTCCTCCTCCTCCTCCTGATGTCCCCCCACCTCCTCCTCCTGATGTCCCCCACACCTCCTCCTCCTGATGTCCCCCCACACCACCTCCTCCTCCTGATGTCCCCCACACCTCCTCCTCCTCCTCCTGATGTCCCCCACACCTCCTCCTCCTGATGTCCCCCACACCTCCTCCTCCTCCTGATGTCCCCCACACCTCCTCCCCCTCCTGATGTCCCCCCACCACCCCCCACCTCCTCCTCCTCCTGATGTCCCCCACACCACCTCCTCCTCCTGATGTCCCCCACACCTCCTCCTCCTCCCGATGTCCCCCCACCACCACCTCCTACTGATGTCCCCCACACCACCTCCTCCTCCCGTTGTCCCCCACACCTCCTCCTCCTCCTCCTGATGTCCCCCACACCACCTCCTCCTCCTCCTCCTGATGTCCCCCACACCTCCTCCTCCTGATGTCCTCCACTCCACCACCTCCTCCTGATGTCCCCCACCTCCTCCTGATGTCCCCCACACCACCTCCTCCTGATGTCCCCCACCTCCTCCTGATGTTCCCCCACACCTCCTCCTCCTCCTGATGTCCCCCACACCACCTCCTCCTCCTGATGTCCCCCACCACCTCCTCCTCCTGATGTCCCCCCACCACCTCCTCCTCCTGATGTCCCCCACACCACCTCCTCCTCCTGATGTCCCCCACACCACCTCCTCCTCCTCCTGATGTCCCCCCACACCACCTCCTCCTCCTGATGTCCCCCACACCACCTCCTCCTGATGTCCCCCACACCACCTCCTCCTCCTGATGTCCCCCACACCACCTCCTCCTGATGTCCCCCACACCACCTCCTCCTCCTCCTGATGTCCCCCACACCACCACCTCCTGATGTCCCCCACACCACCTCCTCCTGATGTCCCCCACACCACCTCCTCCTCCTGATATCCCCCACACCACATCCTCCTCCTCCTCCTCCTGATGTCCCCCACACCACCACCTCCTGATGTCCCCCACACCACCACCTCCTGATGTCCCCCACACCACCACCTCCTCCTGATGTCCCCCACACCTCCTCCTGATGTCCCCCACACCACCACCTCCTCCTGATGTCCCCCACACCACCACCTCCTCCTCCTGATGTCCCCCACACCACCTCCTCCTCCTCCTCCTCCTGATGTCCCCCACATCTCCTCCTCCTCCTGATGTCCCCCACACCACCACCTCCTGATGTCCCCCACACCACCACCTCCTGATGTCCCCCACACCACCACCTCCTGATGTCCCCCACACCTCCTGATGTCCCACACACCTCCTGATGTCCCCCCACACCTCCTCCTCCTGATGTCCCCCACACCACCACCTCCTCCTGATGTCCCCCACACCACCTCCTCCTGATGTCCCCCACACCACCTCCTCCTCCTGATGTCCCCCCACACCACCTCCTCCTCCTGATGTCCCCCACACCACCACCTCCTCCTGATGTCCCCCACACCACCTCCTCCTCCTGATGTCCCCCACACCACCTCCTCCTGATGTCCCCCACACCAGCTCCTCCTGATGTCCCCCCCACCACCTCCTCCTCCTGATATCCCCCACACCACCTCCTCCTCCTGATATCCCCCACACCACCACCTCCTCCTCCTGATGTCCCCCACACCACCTCCTCCTCCTGATATCCCCCACACCACCTCCTCCTCCTGATATCCCCCACACCACATCCTCCTCCTCCTCCTCCTCCTGATGTCCCCCACATCTCCTCCTCCTCCTGATGTCCCCCACACCACCTCCTCCTGATGTCCTCCACACCACCACCTCCTGATGTCCCCCACACCACCTCCTCCTGATATCCCCCACACCACCTCCTCCTCCTGATATCCCCCACACCACATCCTCCTCCTCCTCCTCCTCCTGATGTCCCCCACATCTCCTCCTCCTCCTGATGTCCCCCACATCTCCTCCTCCTCCTGATGTCCCCCACACCACCACCTCCTCCTGATGTCCCCCACACCACCACCTCCTCCTGATATCCCCCACATCTCCTCCTCCTCCTCCTGATGTCCCCCACACCACCACCTCCTCCTGATATCCCCCACACCACATCCTCCTCCTCCTCCTCCTGATGTCCCCCACACCACCACCTCCTGATGTCCCCCACACCACCTCCTCCTGATGTCCTTCTGCCATCTAGTGGTCATGAAGAGTACAGCAGTGATGAATATAATAACCAGTATGTTAATGGAAGAGATTCATTACTTTCCGTGTTTAATTCCCCACTCATCTAGATCGGACATTCTTTCGGTTTATGAAACGCTACACGCACTCACACACTCTTTATCCTGTGAAGTGAAGTTTACATTCCTCTTGCTAACGTTTCTCCTCTCCCCATCTGGCTCACACACACACACACACACACACACTAAATGGGCCTCTCACACAGACCCAAGGCCAACCTGGCTTGGACATGAATGTGTCTTTTACCCCCCGGTGGAGTAGTTGTGGCGTTCCAGCCCAACACCACTACAGTGGTTTTAAACACGGGTCACGTATCATTCATGGTTTGGAAACAGTTACCAGGGCCCGGTTTCAATACATCAGAAATCAAATGCATCCTAGCTTCTTTGAAGTCATCACAGAGCCTTACACCTTTCCAATCCTTTGTAAATCTGTTCATTCCACTTGGCCTGAACCTCTGTACAGTCGTCCAGGTTGAGTCACATGATGCACTCTGGAAAAATAGACGTCATCTCAAGGAGACTTCGGTCTTGATTCAATCGGTATCACCTAGGTTCAGCGCTATAGCGTGATTGAAGTTTAAAGGCAACGTTACCGCATTCGTGGAGACTGCATTTACGGTAAACGCTGCATATGGCGGCGGAAACCATCTTAATTTCAAGCTCGCTAAAGCACTGAAATTGGGCGAGACAGTCAATCCATAGCACGGAAGGTCTGCGTTATAGTCTCAGAACTTTGCCTTTAAATGTAAATCACGCTAGATTGAATCGAGCCCTTACCTAGATAAATAAAACAAAAAACACCCGACAGCATCCTTTCACTTTCTTTATTAGGAGTGCAGTGACCTCTGGCCCCAGAATGGTGTGGGTCCTTTTACCAACTATACAATCAGATCATTCAGACTGTAGGGAACAATACAATCAGATCATTCAGACTGTAGGGAACTATACAATCAGATCATTCAGACTGTAGGGAACTATACAATCAGATCATTCAGACTGTAGGGAACAATACAATCAGATCATTCAGACTGTAGGGAACAATACAATCAGATCATTGACATAATATGGTCTATGGATCTTTTAGTATGGGGTCTTACTGTGGAGAAACATTGGACAGAAACAGAACTCAGCAGAGAGGAGGAAGGTGCTGAAGGGTTCAACACAACTTGACCTGGGAAGATAACATGAGGACAGAGATGTTCCATGATGCCGTTCACACAGACAGACCCAGTCCACAGCAGCTCGTCCTCTGTCCCAGTGACCCACACCGCTACACACAGCAGTGGATCAGACCATAGCGGATACTGACACATGCTGACTCAGTCTGTTTCTCTCAGGTACAGAGCCAGACCATCAGAAAGAACCGGGCTGTATCTGCCAGAGCCAGAACCATCAGAAAGAACCGGGCTGTATCTGCCAGAGCCAGACCATCAGAAAGAACCGGGCTGTATCTGCCAGAGCCAGTCACTCGCGGTCCCTCTAGCGCTTCCTGGTGGTGACGGTGGAGGTGGTACGGGTCAGGCTGAGCTGAGGGAAGTGAACCGTGGGGGTTCTGGCTGTGGGGCCATAGAGTCCCAGGTTACGGGCTGCAGCTGACCTCCTGTGCTGCTTCACACTGGGGAAGGGAGAGAACACCACCTGCTGGGGGGAGGCCCTGGGTCGGTCCTGGGGCACGGAGGGGCAGGAGAGAGGGAGGGAGGGGGTAAGCGGTGTACCAGGGGTGGGGGGGTTAAAGGGGGAAACAGGTGCACCTGGGGAGCGTCTCATACAGTAGATGTTCTGAGAGGAGACTGGAGGGTCAGACTGTTGACTGTGGTGGTGGTGGTGTGATGGAGGAGGAGGAGGAAGAGGAAGGACAGGGACAGGCAGCTCTGGGATGGTGGGAGAGGAGGGTAGTGTGTCTGGGGTGGTCTCTGTGGGAGAGGAGGGTAGTGTGTCTGGGGTGGTCTCTGTGGGAGAGGAGGGTAGTGTGTCTGGGGTGGTCTCTGTGGGAGAGGAGGGTAGTGTGTCTGGGGTAGTCTCTGTGGGAGAGGAGGGTAGTGTGTCTGGGGTGGTCTCTGTGGGAGAGGAGGGTAGTGTGTCTGGGGTGGTCTCTGTGGGAGAGGAGGGTAGTGTGTCTGGGGTGGTCTCTGTGGGAGAGGAGGGTAGTGTGTCTGGGGTGGTCTCTGTGGGAGAGGAGGGTAGTGTGTCTGGGGTGGTCTCTGTGGGAGAGGAGGGTAGTGGAGGTGGGGTGGTCTCTGTGGGAGAGGAGGGTAGTGTGTCTGGGGTGGTCTCTGTGGGAGAGGAGGGTAGTGTGTCTGGGGTGGTCTCTGTGGGAGAGGAGGGTAGTGTGTCTGGGGTAGTCTCTGTGGGAGAGGAGGGTAGTGGAGGTGGGGTGGTCTCTGTGGGAGAGGAGGGTAGTGTGAGGTGGGGTGGTCTCTGTGGGAGAGGCGGGTGTGTGGAGGTGGGGTGGTCTCTGTGGGAGAGGCGGGTTGTGGGTCTGGGGTGGTCTCTGTGGGAGAGGAGGGTAGTGTGTCTGGGGTAGTCTCTGTGGGAGAGGAGGGTAGTGTGTCTGGGGTAGTCTCTGTGGGAGAGGAGGGTAGCGTGTCTGGGGTGGTCTCTGTGGGAGAGGCGGGTTGTGGAGGTGGGGTGGTCTCTGTGGGAGAGGGGGTATAGTTTAGAGAGGAGGGTTGTGGAGGTGGGGTCTGGTTTGGTTCTGATCCAGACTTCAGCTCTAGAGACACCAGGTGCTCCTCCACTTCCACCTCCTTCTCCACCACAGCTGGCACCTCCTTACTGAAGGCCTGGGCAGGAGACACAGGGAGGTGACTACCATCTTCCTCCTCCTCCTCATCATCATCATCAGCAGCCTTTCCCTCGCCCACTCCATCTCTCTCCTCCTCCTCCTTCGTCTGATGACTGTGTCTGTCCTCCTCCTTCGTCTGATGAGTGTGTCTGTCCTCCTCCTCCTCCTCCTCCGTCTGATGAGTGTGTCTGTCCTCCTCCTCCTCCTCCTTCGTCTGATGAGTGTGTCTGTCCTCCTCCTCCTCCGTCTGATGAGTGTGTCTGTCCTCCTCCTTCGTCTGATGAGTGTGTCTGTCCTCCTCCTCCGTCTGATGAGTGTGTCTGTCCTCCTCCTTCGTCTGATGAGTGTGTCTGTCCTCCTCCTCCTTCGTCTGATGAGTGTGTCTGTCCTCCTCCTCCTCCTCCTCCATGTTGCCAAACCCTAGCTGTACCCGTGCTCGGGCTATGTTCCTGCGGTGGGCACGTACGTGGGCGCGCCAGGGGGACCCCACCCTGCTGTGACAGTCTTCAGCCTGAGATACCAGTCGGTTCCTCCCCCTCTCCCCCCTTGGGGTAGGGTTAGGGCCAGGGTTGGCAGGGCTGGACTGTGCCTGGGGGGCGCCTAGCAGGCTGGAGGGAGGGTGTGTCAGGCTGTTCCTGGGCTTCCTGCCTAGCAACAGGTGGTTGACGACAGGAGAGGGACGGAGCTGAGACCCTAGCACGCTGGTGACTGGACACCTGTCTACAGAGAGAACAGACACACACACACACAGGTCAGCTCAGTGTGGCACTGTTTTGTCTGCATACTGCAGCACCACAGCATGACATGATTATAAAGATGATTCCACATCCAGCAATAAGAACATCTAGCATTAAGACATCATTCTGGCTCCGTCCCAAACTCTGAGCTTCCATTTACCACGGGAACCAGATGAAGAAGCTTACACAGTTACATAAAATACTACTTTGGGTTGTAAGGAGCTTTGAGCCCTGATTACTGAAGACCGACACATCCGGGAGTTAGAAAAATAGTTTGGGGAATAGAAGCTCCGAAGCCAAATCCAACGTAAGTCTGTTACACAAGTAGTAGGTTCCTACTGGGTGATGACGTGTTTAGATGGGCAGCCACCAGCCCAGACACACACTCTCCTGTCAGTCACAGCACCATCCAACCCTCAACCAGCTACACCACTGTCTCAATTAACCCCAGACCACCTATCATCAGCCCAGAAACCCCCCGCTCCATACTGGCTGTCAGAACCATGTGAGGGCTGGATGGAGGCGTCCTGGGGGACAACTGGTCTGCCTGCTCTTCCTGACAGACAGACGGTCACAAACACCAACATCTCTCTATCTATAGACACACCACCATCAACACATCATCTCTATAGACACACCACCATCAACACATCATCTCTATAGACACACCACCATCAACACATCATCTCTATATCTATAGACACCACCATCAACACATCATCTCTATAGACACACCACCATCAACACATCATCTCTATAGACACACCACCATCAACACATCATCTCTATAGACACACCACCATCAACACATCATCTCTATCTATATACACACCACCATCAACACATCATCTCTATCTATAGACACACCACCATCAACACATCATCTCTATCTATAGACACCACCATCAACACATCATCTCTATCTATAGACACCACCATCAACACATCATCTCTATAGACACACCACCATCAACACATCATCTCTATAGATACACCACCATCAACACATCATCTCTATAGACACACCACCATCAACACATCATCTCTATATCTATAGACACACCACCATCAACACATCATCTCTATAGACACACCACCATCAACACATCATCTCTATATCTATAGACACACCACCGTCAACACATCATCTCTATAGACACACCATCAACACATCATCTCTATAGACACACCACCATCAACACATCATCTCTATATCTATAGATACCACCATCAACACATCATCTCTATAGACACACCACCATCAACACATCATCTCTCTATCTATAGACACACCACCATCAACACATCATCTCTATAGACACACCACCATCAACACATCATCTCTATAGACACCACCATCAACACATCATCTCTATAGACACCACCATCAACACATCATCTCTATAGACACACCACCATCAACACATCATCTCTATAGACACACCACCATCAACACATCATCTCTATAGACACACCACCATCAACACATCATCTCTATCTATATACACACCACCATCAACACATCATCTCTATCTATAGACACACCACCATCAACACATCATCTCTATCTATAGACACCACCATCAACACATCATCTCTATCTATAGACACCACCATCAACACATCATCTCTATAGACACACCACCATCAACACATCATCTCTATAGATACACCACCATCAACACATCATCTCTATAGACACACCACCATCAACACATCATCTCTATAGACACACCACCATCAACACATCATCTCTATATCTATAGACACACCACCGTCAACACATCATCTCTATAGACACCACCATCAACACATCATCTCTATAGACACACCACCATCAACACATCATCTCTATATCTATAGATACCACCATCAACACATCATCTCTATAGACACACCACCATCAACACATCATCTCTCTATCTATAGACACACCACCATCAACACATCATCTCTATAGACACACCACCATCAACACATCATCTCTATAGACACACCACCATCAACACACCACCATCAACACATCATCTCTATATCTATAGACACACCACCATCAACACATCATCTCTATAGACACACCACCATCAACACATCATCTCTATATCTATAGACACACCACCATCAACACACCACCATCAACACATCATCTCTATCTATAGACACACCACCATCAACACATCATCTCTATAGACACACCACCATCAACACATCATCTCTATAGACACACCACCATCAACACATCATCTCTATAGACACACCACCATCAACACATCATCTCTATAGACACACCACCATCAACACATCTCTATATCTATAGACACACCACCATCAACACATCATCTCTATCTATAGACACCACCATCAACACATCTCTATAGACACACCACCATCAACACATCATCTCTCTATCTATAGACACACCACCATCAACACATCATCTCTATATCTATAGACACCACCATCAACACATCATCTCTATCTATAGACACCACCATCAACACATCATCTCTATAGACACACCACCATCAACACATCATCTCTATAGACACACCACCATCAACACATCATCTCTATAGACACACCACCATCAACACATCATCTCTATATCTATAGACACACCACCGTCAACACATCATCTCTATAGACACACCACCATCAACACATCATCTCTATAGACACACCACCATCAACACATCATCTCTATATCTATAGATACCACCATCAACACATCATCTCTATATCTATAGACACACCACCATCAACACATCATCTCTATAGACACACCACCATCAACACATCATCTCTATATCTATAGACACCACCGTCAACACATAATAATAATAATAATATGCCATTTAGCAGACGCTTTTATCCAAAGCGACTTACAGTCATGCGTGCATACATTTTTTTTTTTGTGTATGGGTGGTCCCGGGGATCGAACCCACTACCTTGGCGTTACAAGCGCTGTGCTCTACCAGCTGAGCTACAGAGGACCACATCATCTCTATAGACACACCACCATCAACACATCACCATCAACACATCATCTCTATATCTATAGACACACCACCGTCAACACATCATCTCTATAGACACACCACCATCAACACATCATCTCTATAGACACACAACCATCAACACATCATCTCTATCTATAGACACACCACCATCAACACATCATCTCTATATCTATAGACACCACCATCAACACATCATCTCTATATCTATAGACACACCACCATCAACACATCATCTCTATAGACACACCACCATCAACACATCATCTCTATATCTATAGACACACCACCATCAACACATCTCTCTATCTATAGACACACCACCGTCAACACATCATCTCTATCTATAGACACCACCGTCAACACATCATCTCTATAGACACACCACCATCAACACATCATCTCTATAGACACACCACCATCAACACATCATCTCTATAGACACACCACCATCAACACATCATCTCTATAGACACACCACCATCAACACATCATCTCTATAGACACACCACCATCAACACATCATCTCTATATCTATAGACAAACCACCGTCAACACATAATCTCTATAGACACACCACCATCAACACATCATCTCTATAGACACACCACCATCAACACATCATCTCTATATCTATAGACACACCACCATCAACACATCATCTCTATAGACACACTACCATCAACACATCATCTCTCTATCTATAGACACACCACCATCAACACATCATCTCTATAGACACACCACCATCAACACATCATCTCTATAGACACACCACCATCAACACATCATCTCTATCTATAGACACACCACCATCAACACATCATCTCTATATCTATAGACACACCACCATCAACACATCATCTCTATCTATAGACACCACCATCAACACATCATCTCTATAGAGACACCACCATCAACACATCATCTCTATAGACACACCACCATCAACACATCATCTCTATATCTATACACACCACCATCAACACATCATCTCTATCTATAGACACCACCATCAACACATCATCTCTATAGACACACCACCATCAACACATCATCTCTATAGACACACCACCATCAACACATCATCTCTATAGACACACCACCATCAACACATCATCTCTATAGACACACCACCATCAACACATCATCTCTATAGACACACCACCATCAACACATCATCTCTATAGACACACCACCATCAACACATCATCTCTATAGACACACCACCATCAACACATCATCTCTATATCTATAGATACCACCATCAACACATCATCTCTATATCTATAGATACCACCATCAACACATCATCTCTATATCTATAGACACACCACCATCAACACATCATCTCTATAGACACACCACCATCAACACATCATCTCTATAGACACACCACCATCAACACATCATCTCTATATCTATAGACACACCACCGTCAACACATCATCTCTATAGACACCACCATCAACACATCTCTATATCTATAGACACACCACCGTCAACACATCATCTCTATAGACACACCACCATCAACACATCATCTCTATAGACACACCACCATCAACACATCATCTATATATCTATAGACACACCACCATCAACACATCATCTCTATCTATAGACACACCACCATCAACACATCATCTCTATATCTATAGACACCACCATCAACACATCATCTCTATATCTATAGACACCACCATCAACACATCATCTCTATATCTATAGACACACCACCATCAACACATCATCTCTATATCTATAGACACACCACCATCAACACATCATCTCTATAGACACCACCATCAACACATCATCTCTATAGACACACCACCATCAACACATCATCTCTATATCTATAGACACCCCACCATCAACACATCATCTCTATAGACACACCACCATCAACACATCATCTCTATAGACACCACCATCAACACATCATCTCTATATCTATAGACACACCACCATCAACACATCATCTCTATAGACACACCACCATCAACACATCTCTATAGACACACCACCATCAACACATCATCTCTATAGACACACCACCATCAACACATCATCTCTATATCTATAGACACACCACCATCAACACATCATCTCTATATATATAGACACACCACCATCAACACATCATCTCTATATCTATAGACACACCACCATCAACACATCATCTCTATATCTATAGACACACCACCATCAACACATCATCTCTATAGACACACCACCATCAACACATCATCTCTATAGACACACTACCATCAACACATCATCTCTATATCTATAGACACACCACCATCAACACATCATCTCTATATCTATAGACACACCACCATCAACACATCATCTCTATAGACACACCACCATCAACACATCATCTCTATAGACACACCACCATCAACACATCATCTCTATAGACACACCACCATCAACACATCATATCTATAGACACACCACCATCAACACATCATATCTATATCTATAGACACACCACCGTCAACACATCATCTCTATAGACACACCACCATCAACACATCATCTCTATATCTATAGACACACCACCGTCAACACATCATCTCTATAGACACCACCACCATCAACACATCATCTCTATCTATAGACACACCACCATCAACACATCATCTCTATAGACACCACCACCATCAACACATCATCTCTATCTATAGACACCACCATCAACACATCATCTCTATATCTATAGACACACCACCATCAACACATCATCTCTATCTATAGACACACCACCATCAACACATCATCTCTATATCTATAGACACACCACCATCAACACATCATCTCTATATCTATAGACACACCACCATCAACACATCATCTCTAGACACCACCACCATCAACACATCATCTCTATATCTATAGACACACCACCATCAACACATCATCTCTATATCTATAGACACCCCACCATCAACACATCATCTCTATCTATAGACACACCACCATCAACACATCATCTCTATATCTATAGACACACCACCATCAACACATCATCTCTATATCTATAGACACACCACCATCAACACATCATCTCTAGACACCACCACCATCAACACATCATCTCTATATCTATAGACACACCACCATCAACACATCATCTCTATAGACACACCACCATCAACACATCATCTCTATATCTATAGACACCCCACCATCAA
The DNA here is from genome assembly GCF_020615455.1 of Coregonus clupeaformis. Classification (NCBI taxonomy): domain Eukaryota; kingdom Metazoa; phylum Chordata; class Actinopteri; order Salmoniformes; family Salmonidae; genus Coregonus; species Coregonus clupeaformis. The sequence continues at coordinate 37,334 of NW_025535330.1, read as the reverse complement.
CACATCATCTCTATAGACACACCACCATCAACACATCATCTCTATAGACACCACCATCAACACATCATCTCTATAGACACACCACCATCAACACATCATCTCTATAGACACCACCATCAACACATCATCTCTATAGACACACCACCATCAACACATCATCTCTATAGACACCACCATCAACACATCATCTCTATAGACACACCACCATCAACACATCATCTCTATAGACACACCACCATCAACACATCATCTCTATAGACCCCACCATCAACACATCTATATTGCGTGCATAGAGTTGACAGATTGTGTGTTACCTGTGTGAATGTACAGCTGCCTGGCCTGTTGTTGCTGATGTCTCTTGATACGTGAGTACTGTTTCTTCAGAGCGCTGATGTCAGTACTCATCCTCTCCTGCATCATACTGTTGATGGCTGCTTGATGCTCCGCTCGGCCCCCCCCCGACCCAACACCCCCTACCGCCCCGGGACTCAGGTCTGCCATGTTAACCCCCTGCTCCCCCACACGCTGGTCTGGAGAGGGGAGAGAGAGAGAAAGAATTAGAGATTCAAATCCAACCAGAAATGCCCTCAGTACTGACACCATGTTAATAATATGCCATTTAGCAGACGCTTTTATCCAAAGCGACTTACAGTCATGTGTGCATACATTTTTACGTATGGGTGGTCCCGGGGATGGAACCCACTACCCTGGCGTTACAAGCGCCGTGCTCTACCAGCTGAGCTACAGAGGACCACGGGGTTCCCTTTCATATAGAGACACTTAGATGTTCCTTTGTCTTTTCAGGTCTGAGATCAACAGCAGCTGACCAGATAACACATTACTGACTTCCACTACATTCAACTAATGGGTCTTGGCTGGAGAGGAGAGCAGAGCAGGACTCTGAGGGTCCACATACACTACATGACCAGTAGGACGTGGACACCTGCTGGTCCAACATCTCATTCCAAAATCATGGACATTAATATGGAGTTGGTCCCCCCTTTGCTGCTATAACAGCCTCCACTCTTCTGGGAAGGCTTTCCACTAGATGTTGGAACATTGCCGCGGGGACTTGCTTCCATTCAGCCACAAGAGCATTAGTGAGGTCGGGCACTGATGTTGGGCGATTAGGCCTTGGCTCGCAGTCGGCGTTCCAATTCATCCCAAAGGTGTTCGATGTGGTTGAGGTCAGGGCTCTGTGCAGGCCAGTCAAGTTCTTCCACAACGATCTCGACAAACCATTTCTTGTGCAAGGGGGCATCGGCATGCTGAAACAGGAAAGGGCCTTCCCCAAACTGTTGCCACAAAGTTGGAAGCACAGATTTGTCTAGAATATCATTGTATGCTGTAGCGTTAAGATTTCCCTTCACTGGAACTAAGGGGCCTAGCCCGAACCATGGAAAACAGCCCCAGACCATTATTCCTCCTCCACCTAACTCTACAGTTGGCACTATGCATTGGGGCAGGTAGCGTTCCCCTGGCATCCGCCAAACCCAGATACATCTGTCGGACTGCCAAATGGTGACTAATTATAGAGTATTCAGAAAGTATTCAGACCCCTTGACTTTTTCCACATTTTGTTTTGTGACAGCCTTATTCTAAAATGGATTCAATTATTTGTTTTCCTCATTCTACACACAATACCCCATAATGACAAAGCGAAAACAGGTTTTTTGAAAAAAACAAAACAGAAATACCTTATTTTACATAAGTATTCAGACCCTTTGCTATGAGACTCGAAATTGAGCTCTGGTGTATCCTGTTTCCATTGATCATCCTTGAGATGTTTCTACAACTTGATTAGAGTCCACCTGTGGTAAATTCTATTGATTGGACATGATTTGGAAAGGCGTGTCCAATGCTGTAGGGATGTTTTTCAGCGGCAGGGACTGGGAGACTGAGGTGAGGGGTGAAGACTGGGGTGAAGGTTCAACTTCCAACAGGACAACGACCCTAAGCACACAGCCAAGACAACACAGGAGTGGCTTCGGGACAAGTCTCTGAATGTCCTTGAGTGGCCCAGCCAGAGCCCGGACTTGAACCCGATTTAACATCTCTGGAGAGACCTGAAAATAGCTAGTTTTTTTTTAACATACATTAGCAAACATTTCTACAAACCTGTTTTTGCTTCGTCATTATGGGGTATTTTGTGTAGATTGATGAGGGAAAAAAACTATTTAATCAATTTTAGAATAATGCTGTAACGTAACAAAATGTGGAAAAACGTCAAGGGGTCTGAATACTTTCCGAATGCACTGTGTATAGTGTATATACACACTGGGTCCAGTTTCCTGGACGTCTAACTGGCTTACTAGCATTCCACATTTAAATGACAGATTGGATTCCAGTCCCTCTCAGAAGTGGTGTCTGGGTGCTAACAGAGTTTAGACTAAAGAACTAAAATGGGTACAAACATTAACCCTTGATGAGAATCAAATGTTATCTGTCACATGCTTGGTAAACAACGGGAGTAGACTAACAGTGAAACGCTTCCTGACGGGTCCTCTACATGATACAGGACCAAGCCGCTCTGTCATTGCTCGGCCATATATATATAACAGTGAAATGCTTCCTGACGGGTCCTCTACATGATACAGGACCAAGCCGCTCTGTCATTGCTTGGCCATATATATATAACAGTGAAACGCTTCCTGACGGGTCCTCTACATGATGCAGGACCAAGCCGCTCTGTCATTGCTCGTCCATATATATATATAACAGTGAAATGCTTCCTGACGGGTCCTCTACATGATACAGGACCAAGCCGCTCTGTCATTGCTCGTCCATATATATATAACAGTGAAATGCTTCCTGACGGGTCCTCTACATGATACAGGACCAAGCCGCTCTGTCATTGCTCGTCCATATATATATATATAACAGTGAAATGCTTCCTGACGGGTCCTCTACATGATACAGGACCAAGCCGCTCTGTCATTGCTCGTCCATATATATATATAACAGTGAAATGCTTCCTGACGGGTCCTCTACATGATACAGGACCAAGCCGCTCTGTCATTGCTCGTCCATATATATATAACAGTGAAATGCTTCCTGACGGGTCCTCTACATGATACAGGACCAAGCCGCTCTGTCATTGCTTGGCCATATATATATAACAGTGAAACGCTTCCTGACGGGTCCTCTACATGATACAGGACCAAGCCGCTCTGTCATTGCTTGGCCATATATATATAACAGTGAAATGCTTCCTGACGGGTCCTCTACATGATACAGGACCAAGCCGCTCTGTCATTGCTCGTCCATATATATATAACAGTGAAATGCTTCCTGACGGGTCCTCTACATGATACAGGACCAAGCCGCTCTGTCATTGCTTGGCCATATATATATAACAGTGAAATGCTTCCTGACGGGTCCTCTACATGATGCAGGACCAAGCCGCTCTGTCATTGCTTGGCCATATATATATAACAGTGAAATGCTTCCTGACGGGTCCTCTACATGATGCAGGACCAAGCCGCTCTGTCATTGCTTGGCCATATATATATAACAGTGAAATGCTTCCTGACGGGTCCTCTACATGATACAGGACCAAGCCGCTCTGTCATTGCTTGGCCATATATATATATATATAACAGTGAAATGCTTCCTGACGGGTCCTCTACATGATACAGGACCAAGCCGCTCTGTCATTGCTCGTCCATATATATATAACAGTGAAATGCTTCCTGACGGGTCCTCTACATGATACAGGACCAAGCCGCTCTGTCATTGCTTGGCCATATATATATAACAGTGAAATGCTTCCTGACGGGTCCTCTACATGATACAGGACCAAGCCGCTCTGTCATTGCTTGGCCATATATATATAACAGTGAAATGCTTCCTGACGGGTCCTCTACATGATGCAGGACCAAGCCGCTCTGTCATTGCTCGTCCATATATATATAACAGTGAAATGCTTCCTGACGGGTCCTCTACATGATGCAGGACCAAGCCGCTCTGTCATTGCTTGGCCATATATATATATAACAGTGAAATGCTTCCTGACGGGTCCTCTACATGATGCAGGACCAAGCCGCTCTGTCATTGCTCGGCCATATATATAACAGTGAAATGCTTCCTGACGGGTCCTCTACATGATACAGGACCAAGCCGCTCTGTCATTGCTTGGCCATATATATATAACAGTGAAATGCTTCCTGACGGGTCCTCTACATGATACAGGACCAAGCCGCTCTGTCATTGCTTGGCCATATATATATATATAACAGTGAAATGCTTCCTGACGGGTCCTCTACATGATGCAGGACCAAGCCGCTCTGTCATTGCTTGGCCATATATATATAACAGTGAAATGCTTCCTGACGGGTCCTCTACATGATACAGGACCAAGCCGCTCTGTCATTGCTTGGCCATATATATATATAACAGTGAAATGCTTCCTGACGGGTCCTCTACATGATGCAGGACCAAGCCGCTCTGTCATTGCTCGTCCATATATATATATAACAGTGAAATGCTTCCTGACGGGTCCTCTACATGATGCAGGACCAAGCCGCTCTGTCATTGCTTGGCCATATATATATAACAGTGAAATGCTTCCTGACGGGTCCTCTACATGATGCAGGACCAAGCCGCTCTGTCATTGCTCGTCCATATATATATATAACAGTGAAATGCTTCCTGACGGGTCCTCTACATGATACAGGACCAAGCCGCTCTGTCATTGCTTGGCCATATATATATATAACAGTGAAATGCTTCCTGACGGGTCCTCTACATGATACAGGACCAAGCCGCTCTGTCATTGCTTGGCCATATATATATAACAGTGAAATGCTTCCTGACGGGTCCTCTACATGATGCAGGACCAAGCCGCTCTGTCATTGCTTGGCCATATATATATAACAGTGAAATGCTTCCTGACGGGTCCTCTACATGATGCAGGACCAAGCCGCTCTGTCATTGCTCGTCCATATATATATAACAGTGAAATGCTTCCTGACGGGTCCTCTACATGATGCAGGACCAAGCCGCTCTGTCATTGCTTGGCCATATATATATACAGTGAAATGCTTCCTGACGGGTCCTCTACATGATGCAGGACCAAGCCGCTCTGTCATTGCTCGTCCATATATATATAACAGTGAAATGCTTCCCTGACGGGTCCTCTACATGATACAGGACCAAGCCGCTCTGTCATTGCTCGTCCATATATATATAACAGTGAAATGCTTCCTGACGGGTCCTCTACATGATACAGGACCAAGCCGCTCTGTCATTGCTTGGCCATATATATATATATAACAGTGAAATGCTTCCTGACGGGTCCTCTACATGATACAGGACCAAGCCGCTCTGTCATTGCTCGTCCATATATATATAACAGTGAAATGCTTCCTGACGGGTCCTCTACATGATGCAGGACCAAGCCGCTCTGTCATTGCTTGGCCATATATATATAACAGTGAAATGCTTCCTGACGGGTCCTCTGCATGATACAGGACCAAGCCGCTCTGTCATTGCTTGGCCATATATATATATAACAGTGAAATGCTTCCTGACGGGTCCTCTACATGATGCAGGACCAAGCCGCTCTGTCATTGCTCGTCCATATATATATATAACAGTGAAATGCTTCCTGACGGGTCCTCTACATGATACAGGACCAAGCCGCTCTGTCATTGCTTGGCCATATATATATAACAGTGAAATGCTTCCTGACGGGTCCTCTACATGATGCAGGACCAAGCCGCTCTGTCATTGCTCGTCCATATATATATAACAGTGAAATGCTTCCCTGACGGGTCCTCTACATGATACAGGACCAAGCCGCTCTGTCATTGCTCGTCCATATATATATAACAGTGAAATGCTTCCTGACGGGTCCTCTACATGATACAGGACCAAGCCGCTCTGTCATTGCTTGGCCATATATATATATATAACAGTGAAATGCTTCCTGACGGGTCCTCTACATGATACAGGACCAAGCCGCTCTGTCATTGCTCGTCCATATATATAACAGTGAAATGCTTCCTGACGGGTCCTCTACATGATGCAGGACCAAGCCGCTCTGTCATTGCTTGGCCATATATATATAACAGTGAAATGCTTCCTGACGGGTCCTCTGCATGATACAGGACCAAGCCGCTCTGTCATTGCTTGGCCATATATATATATAACAGTGAAATGCTTCCTGACGGGTCCTCTACATGATGCAGGACCAAGCCGCTCTGTCATTGCTCGGCCATATATATATATAACAGTGAAATGCTTCCTGACGGGTCCTCTACATGATACAGGACCAAGCCGCTCTGTCATTGCTTGGCCATATATATAACAGTGAAATGCTTCCTGACGGGTCCTCTACATGATACAGGACCAAGCCGCTCTGTCATTGCTTGGCCATATATATATATAACAGTGAAATGCTTCCTGACGGGTCCTCTACATGATACAGGACCAAGCCGCTCTGTCATTGCTCGGCCATATATATATAACAGTGAAATGCTTCCTGACGGGTCCTCTACATGATGCAGGACCAAGCCGCTCTGTCATTGCTTGGCCATATATATATATATAACAGTGAAATGCTTCCTGACGGGTCCTCTGCATGATACAGGACCAAGCCGCTCTGTCATTGCTTGGCCATATATATATATAACAGTGAAATGCTTCCTGACGGGTCCTCTACATGATACAGGACCAAGCCGCTCTGTCATTGCTCGTCCATATATATATAACAGTGAAATGCTTCCTGACGGGTCCTCTACATGATGCAGGACCAAGCCGCTCTGTCATTGCTCGTCCATATATATATAACAGTGAAATGCTTCCTGACGGGTCCTCTACATGATGCAGGACCAAGCCGCTCTGTCATTGCTTGGCCATATATATATATAACAGTGAAATGCTTCCTGACGGGTCCTCTACATGATACAGGACCAAGCCGCTCTGTCATTGCTCGTCCATATATATATATATATATATTCTTAAATCCCATTCCTTACTAGTTTTGTGTGTATTGGGGATATGTTGTGAAATTGTTAGATATTACTGCACTGTCGGAGCTAGAAGCACAAGCATTTCGCTACACCCGCTCTAACATCTGCTAAACACGTGTATGTGACAAATAACATTTGATTTGATAAATAGGTAAGGGTTAAGGGTAAAGAGGTCAGGGGTCAGACCAACCTTTGATGTGTCTCTGGTACCGCTGTAGTTCTGGAGCTAACAGCCCCCCCAGTGGGCCCAAACACCCCAACGCTGCTGTCACCACTGCATCTTCATCATCTTCAACATCTTCATCACCTTCCCAGTCACCTAGACCACCACTGGAATACAGTAACATCATCATCATCACTCTCCCAGCCCCAGAGACCACCACTGGAATACAGTAACATCATCACCACCACTGGAATACAGTAACATTATCATCATCACTCTCCCAGCCCCAGAGACCACCACTGGAATACAGTAAAATCCTCATCATCATCACTCTCCCAGCCCCAGAGACCACCACTGGAATACAGTAACATCATCATCATCACTCTCCCAGCCCCAGAGACCTCCACTGGAATACAGTAACATCATCATCATCACTCTCCCAGCCCCAGAGACCTCCACTGGAATACAGTAACATCATCATCATCACTCTCCCAGCCCCAGAGACCACCACTGGAATACAGTAACATCATCACTCTCCCAGCCCCAGAGACCACCACTGGAATACAGTAACATCATCATCCTCCTCCCAGCCCCAGAGACCACCACTGGAATACAGTAACATCATCATCATCATCCTCCCAGCCCCAGAGACCACCACTGGAATACAGTAACATCACCACCACCACCAATATCACCATCGCCTGCCCACTATAGCTCAGTGTGGTTTGGGTTCTTCAGATGCCACTCCAGTCTGGCATCCATCTCTCTCTACTGACAGCCACTAGTCATCCATCTCTCTGACAGCCACTAGTCATCCTTCACTCTGACAGCCAGACCAGTATGTCATGACTAGACCAGTATGTCAAGACTAGACCAGTATGTCAAGACTAGACCAGTATGTCATGACTAGACCAGTATGTCAAGACTAGACCAGTATGTCAAGACTAGACCAGTATGTCATGACTAGACCAGTATGTCAAGACTAGACCAGTATGTCATGACTAGACCAGTATGTCAAGACTAGACCAGTATGTCATGACTAGACCAGTATGTCATGACTAGACCAGTATGTCAAGACTAGACCAGTATGTCATGACTAGACCAGTATGTCAAGACTAGACCAGTATGTCAAGACTAGACCAGTATGTCAAGACTAGACCAGTATGTCATGACTAGACCAGTATGTCAAGACTAGACCAGTATGTCATGACTAGACCAGTATGTCAAGACTAGACCAGTATGTCAAGACTAGACCAGTATGTCAAGACTAGACCAGTATGTCAAGACTAGACCAGTATGTCATGACTAGACCTGGCTGTAGATACACTACATGACCTCTAGATACAAGCCGCTAGACACACTATAGGACATGCACCAACCTGCCGTTAGGGTTGGAGGTGGGGAAGGGGGTGATGTTGTAGGTGTATTTCTCTCTGAGTTCAGCCAGCTGAGGGAATGGAAACACTGCCATGGAGTACACTGTCTGGAGAGAGGAGAGGAGGAGGAGGAGGAGGAGGAGGAGGAGGAGGAGGAGGAGGAGGAGGAGGAGGAGGAGGAGGAGAGGAGAGGAGAGGAGAGGGAGAGGAGAGGAGAGGAGAGGAGAGGAGAGGAGAGGAGAGGAGAGGAGAGGAGAGGAGAGGAGAGGAGAGGAGAGGAGAGGAGAGATCAGGGTGTCAGCTTAAGCAGTTTGGAAACAGAGGAGGAGAAAGTGCTTTTTCTCCATTATCATGTCCATGCATTTTGAATGGGATTTGTGGATGTAAATAAAGGTTTTTATTCATCTCTTACCTGCATGAGGCGGCTACAGTCTACGAGGCTGTTCTCCAACATCTCTTACCTGCATGAGGTAGCTACAGTCTACGAGGCTGTTCTCCAGCATCTCTTACCTGCATGAGGACAATACAGTCTACGAGGCTGTTCTCCAACATCTCTTACCTGCATGAGGTGGCAACAGTCTACGAGGCTGTTCTCCAGCATCTCTTACCTGCATGAGGTGGCTACAGTCTACGAGGCTGTTCTCCAACATCTCTTACCTGCATGAGGTGGCTACAGTCTACGAGGCTGTTCTCCAACATCTCTTACCTGCATGAGGTGGCTACAGTCTACGAGGCTGTTCTCCAACATCTCTTACCTGCATGAGGACAATACAGTCTACGAGGCTGTTCTCCAACATCTCTTACCTGCATGAGGTGGCAACAGTCTACGAGGCTGTTCTCCAGCATCTCTTACCTGCATGAGGTGGCTACAGTCTACGAGGCTGTTCTCCAACATCTCTTACCTGCATGAGGTGGCTACAGTCTACGAGGCTGTTCTCCAACATCTCTTACCTGCATGAGGACAATACAGTCTACGAGGCTGTTCTCCAACATCTCTTACCTGCATGAGGACAACAGTCTACGAGGCTGTTCTCCAACATCTCTTACCTGCATGAGGACAATACAGTCTACGAGGCTGTTCTCCAACATCTCTTACCTGCATGAGGACAATACAGTCTACGAGGCTGTTCTCCAACATCTCTTACCTGCATGAGGACAATACAGTCTACGAGGCTGTTCTCCAACATCTCTTACCTGCATGAGGTGGCTACAGTCTACGAGGCTGTTCTCCAACATCTCTTACCTGCATGAGGTGGCTACAGTCTACGAGGCTGTTCTCCAACATCTCTTACCTGCATGAGGTGGCTACAGTCTACGAGGCTGTTCTCCAGCATCTCTTACCTGCATGAGGTGGCTACAGTCTACGAGGCTGTTCTCCAGCATCTCTTACCTGCATGAGGTGGCTACAGTCTACGATGCTGTTCTCCAGCATCTCTTACCTGCATGAGGCGGCTACAGTCTACGAGACTGTTCTCCAACATCTCTTACCTGCATGAGGCGGCTACAGTCTACGAGGCTGTTCTCCAACATCTCTTACCTGCATGAGGCGGCTACAGTCTACGAGGCTGTTCTCCAACATCTCTTACCTGCATGAGGACAATACAGTCTACGAGGCTGTTCTCCAACATCTCTTACCTGCATGAGGTGGCTACAGTCTACGAGGCTGTTCTCCAACATCTCTTACCTGCATGAGGTGGCTACAGTCTACGAGGCTGTTCTCCAGCATCTCTTACCTGCATGAGGCGGCTACAGTCTACGAGGCTGTTCTCCAACATCTCTTACCTGCATGAGGCGGCTACAGTCTACAAGGCTGTTCTCCAACATCTCTTACCTGCATGAGGACAATACAGTCTACGAGGCTGTTCTCCAACATCTCTTACCTGCATGAGGACAATACAGTCTACGAGGCTGTTCTCCAACATCTCTTACCTGCATGAGGTGGCTACAGTCTACGAGGCTGTTCTCCAACATCTCTTACCTGCATGAGGTGGCTACAGTCTACGAGGCTGTTCTCCAGCATCTCTTACCTGCATGAGGTGACTACAGTCTACGAGGCTGTTCAACATCTCTTACCTGCATGAGGTGGCTACAGTCTACGAGGCTGTTCTCCAACATCTCTTACCTGCATGAGGTGGCTACAGTCTACGAGGCTGTTCTCCAGCATCTCTTACCTGCATGAGGTGGCTACAGTCTACGAGGCTGTTCTCCAACATCTCTTACCTGCATGAGGTGGCTACAGTCTACGAGGCTGTTCTCCAGCATCTCTTACCTGCATGAGGTGGCTACAGTCTACGAGGCTGTTCTCCAGCATCTCTTACCTGCATGAGGTGGCTACAGTCTACGAGGCTGTTCTCCAGCATCTCTTACCTGCATGAGGTGACTACAGTCTACAAGGCTGTTCAACATCTCTTACCTGCATGAGGTGGCTACAGTCTACGAGGCTGTTCTCCAGCATCTCTTACCTGCATGAGGTGGCTACAGTCTACGAGGCTGTTCTCCAGCATCTCCTACCTGCATGAGGTGGCGACAGTCTACGAGGCTGTTCTCCAACATCTCCTACCTGCATGAGGTGGCTACAGTCTACGAGGCTGTTCTCCAACATCTCTTACCTGCATGAGGTGGCTACAGTCTACGAGGCTGTTCTCCAGCATCTCTTACCTGCATGAGGTGGCTACAGTCTACGAGGCTGTTCTCCAGCATCTCTTACCTGCATGAGGTGGCTACAGTCTACGAGGCTGTTCTCCAGCATCTCTTACCTGCATGAGGTGACTACAGTCTACGAGGCTGTTCAACATCTCTTACCTGCATGAGGTGGCTACAGTCTACGAGGCTGTTCTCCATCTCTTACCTGCATGAGGTGGTTACAGTCTACGAGGCTGTTCTCCATCTCTTACCTGCATGAGGTGGTTACAGTCTACGAGGCTGTTCTCCAACATCTCTTACCTGCATGAGGTAGCTACAGTCTACGAGGCTGTTCTCCAGCATCTCTTACCTGCATGAGGTGGTTACAGTCTACGAGGCTGTTCTCCAGCATCTCTTACCTGCATGAGGTGGCTACAGTCTACGAGGCTGTTCTCCAGCATCTCTTACCTGCATGAGGTGGCTACAGTCTACGAGGCTGTTCTCCAGCATCTCTTACCTGCATGAGGTGGCTACAGTCTATGAGGCTGTTCTCCAGCATATCTTACCTGCATGAGGTGACTACAGTCTACGAGGCTGTTCAACATCTCTTACCTGCATGAGGTGGCTACAGTCTACGAGGCTGTCCTCCAGCATCTCTTACCTGCATGAGGTGGCTACAGTCTACGAGGCTGTTCTCCAGCATCTCTTACCTGCATGAGGTGGTTACAGTCTACGAGGCTGTTCTCCAGCATCTCCTACCTGCATGAGGTGGCGACAGTCTACGAGGCTGTTCTCCAACATCTCCTACCTGCATGAGGTGGCGACAGTCTACGAGGCTGTTCTCCAGCATCTCTTACCTGCATGAGGTGACTACAGTCTACGAGGCTGTTCAACATCTCTTACCTGCATGAGGTGGCTACAGTCTACGAGGCTGTTCTCCAGCATCTCTTACCTGCATGAGGTGGCTACAGTCTACGAGGCTGTTCTCCAGCATCTCTTACCTGCATGAGGTGGTTACAGTCTACGAGGCTGTTCTCCAGCATCTCCTACCTGCATGAGGTGGCGACAGTCTACGAGGCTGTTCTCCAACATCTCCTACCTGCATGAGGTGGCTACAGTCTACGAGGCTGTTCTCCAGCATCTCTTACCTGCATGAGGTGGCTACAGTCTACGAGGCTGTTCTCCAACATCTCTTACCTGCATGAGGACAATACAGTCTACGAGGCTGTTCTCCAGCATCTCTTACCTGCATGAGGCGGTTACAGTCTACGAGGCTGTTCTCCAGCATCTCCTACCTGCATGAGGTAGCTACAGTCTACGAGGCTGTTCTCCAGCATCTCCTACCTGCATGAGGTGGCTACAGTCTACGAGGCTGTTCTCCAGCATCTCCTACCTGTATGAGGCGGCTACAGTCTACGAGGCTGTTCTCCAGCATCTCCTACCTGCATGAGGCGGCTACAGTCTACGAGGCTGTTCTCCAGCATCTCTTACCTGCACGAGGCGGCTACAGTCTACGAGGCTGTTCTCCAGCATCTCTTACCTGCATGAGGTGGCTACAGTCTACGAGGCTGTTCTCCAACATCTCCTACCTGCATGAGGTGGCTACAGTCTACGAGGCTGTTCTCCAGCATCTCTTACCTGCATGAGGTGGCTACAGTCTACGAGGCTGTTCTCCAGCATCTCTTACCTGCATGAGGTGGCTACAGTCTACGAGGCTGTTCTCCAGCATCTCCTGAGTGATCCAGCCCATGGTGCTGTAGAAGTGGTCTGCTGTCTGACAGTTCTCTATACGCCTGGAGAGAGATGGAGGACACAGGGAGAGGGTTAGGGTTCGTATGTAGGGGTTAGGGTTCGTATGTAGGGGTTAGGGGTAGTGAACTCACTCCCCCAGGTGAGACCAGACAGCCAGAGTTATGGTTATAGTGTGTAGGGGTTAGGGGTAGTGAACTCACTCCCCCAGGTGAGACCAGACAGCCAGAGTTATGGTTATAGTGTGTAGGGGTTAGGGGTAGTGAACTCACTCCCCCAGGTGAGACCAGATAGCCAGAGTTAGGGTTATAGTGTGTAGGGGTTAGGGGTAGTGAACTCACTCCCCCCAGGTGAGACCAGATAGCCAGAGTTAGGGTTATAGTGTGTAGGGGTTAGGGGTAGTGAACTCACTCCCCCAGGTGAGACCAGATAGCCAGAGTTATGGTTATAGTGTGTAGGGGTTAGGGGTAGTGAACTCACTCCCCCAGGTGAGACCAGATAGCCAGAGTTAGGGTTATAGTATGTAGGGGTTAGGGGTAGTGAACTCACTCCCCCAGGTGAGACCAGATAGCCAGAGTTAGGGTTATAGTGTGTAGGGGTTAGGGGTAGTGAACTCACTCCCCCAGGTGAGACCAGACAGCCAGAGTTAGGGTTATAGTGTGTAGGGGTTAGGGGTAGTGAACTCACTCCCCCAGGTGAGACCAGATAGCCAGAGCTACTCTCAGTAGAACCTCAGAGCCGTCGAAGAACACAGAATCCCAGATCTTTAGTACGGTGTTGGGGGGCAGGCAGGTAGCAAACATGGTCAGAAACCACTGCATCATGAATACGTTGGTCAGAGGAGGCTCGTAGCTGCCTGTAAGACACAAACACGCTGGCGTTAGTCAGGGGGCTTGTAGCTGTCTAACACACACACAACGCCAGGCAGGCAGACAGGCAGGCAGGCAGGCAGGCAGGCAGACAGGCAGACAGACAGACAGGCAGACAGACCCACCTCCAGCCTCTCTATTAGCAGTCTTCTGCAGGTGGTGTAGGTGCTGTGAGAGACGAGGGAGCTTCATCCTCAGGAGATCTCTAAACACAGCCATGTCCACAGACAGAGAACGCAGGTTGTTGGCAAAATAACTCTCTGGTAGCACCTTGTCTATCAGGTAGATCATCACCTGGAGGAGAGAGGATCAATGACAATTAGTAGAACAGATAAATCAATCCCTTTCAGAGCAGTGTTAGTGTGTGTGTGTACCTTGAGTGCATGGCTCTCGTTGCCCTCTGTAACCTCCAGTATGAGAGCTGCCAGTACGTTGAAGCCCTGACAGTATCCTACAGCCTTATTCCAGCGAGCATACGCCAAGAGTACTCTCTTCAGCACCACCCTGTCCTGCTCCCCCTCCTGGCCGGAGTATGAACTACAACCTGTCCTGTGCAGGTCCTAGTGAAGACGAAGAATACTTTATTCATCCATACCAGGGGATAGCTTTTAATGACTACAACACACAGTTTTACAGTGTGAATTAGGGACATAAAAAGTATGTGAGAGGGGGAATGAGGAGAGGACAGAGAGGAGAGAGGGGAGAGAGGAGAGGACAGAGAGGGAGAGAGAGGGAGAGAGAGAAGAGAGGAGAAAGAGGAGAGAGGGAGGAGAGAGAGGAGAGAGAGAAGAGAGGAGAGAGAGGAGAGAGAAGAGAGAGAAGAGAGGAGAGAGAGGACAGAGAGAGGAGAGAGTAGAGAAAGAAGAGAGGACAGAGTAGAGAAAGAAGAGAGGACAGAGAGAGGAGAGAGTAGAGAAAGAAGAGAGGACAGAGAGGAGAGAGAGGAGAGAGAGGAGAGGAGAGAGCGAGAGAGAGAGAGAGAAGAGGAGAGAGAGGAGAGAGAGAGAGAGAGAGAGAGAGAGAGAGAGAGAGAGAGAGGACAGAGAGCGAGAGGAGAGAGGAGAGAGGAGAGAGGACAGAGAGAGGAGAGGAGAGAGAGGACAGAGAGAGGAGAGCGAGAGAGGCGAGAGAGGGGAGAGAGGGAGTGAGAGAGAGAGAGAGAGAGGAGAGAGGAGAGAGAGAGGGAGAGGGAGGGAGAGAGGACAGAGAGAGAGGAGAGAGAGGGAGGAGAGAGAGAATATAGAAGAGAGGAGAGAGAGAGAGGACAGAGAGAGAGAGAGAGGGACAGAGAGAGGAGAGAAGAGAAGAGAGAAGAGAGAAGAGAGGGGAGAGAGAATAGAGAAGAGAGGAGAGAGAGGGAGGAGAGAGAGAATAGAGAAGAGAGGAGAGAGAGAGGACAGAGAGAGAAGAGAGGAGAGAGGACAGAGAGAGGAGAGAAGAGAGGAGAGAGATGAGAGGACAGAGAGAGGAGAGAGAGGGAGGAGAATAGAGACGAGAGAGAGGACAGAGAGAGAGGACAGAGAGAGAGAGAGGAGAGGAGAGAGCGAGAGAGAGAGAAGACAGAGAGAGGTGAGAAGAGAGGAGAGAGAGAGAGGGGAGAGAGAGAGGAGAGGGGAGAGGGGAGAGGGGAGAGGGGAGAGGGGAGAGGGAGAGGGGAGAGGGGAGAGAGGACAGAGAGAGAGGAGAGAGAGAGGACAGAGAGAGGGGAGAGAGGAGAGAGGACAGAGAGAGAGGAGAGAGGACAGAGAGAGAGAGAGAGGAGAGAGAGAGAGGAGAGAGAGAGAGAGAGAGAGAGAGAGAGGACAGAGAGAGGAGAGGACAGAGAGAGAGGAGAGAGGAGAGGACAGAGAGAGAGGAGATAGAGAAGAGAGGACAGAGAGAGGGGAGAGAGAGAGGGAAGAGAGAGGGGAGAGAGAGAGGGGAGAGAGGAGAGAGAGAGAGGAGAGGACAGAGAGAGTGGACAGAGAGAGGAGAGAGGGAGGAGAGAGAGAAGAGAGAGAGGGAGGAGAGAGAGAGAGGAGAGAGAGGGGAGAGAGGAGAGGACAGAGAGAGAGGAGAGAGAGAGAGAGAGAGAGAGGAGAGAGAGAGGACAGAGAGAGAGAGGAGAGAGAGAGAGGACAGAGAGAGGAGAGAGAGGACAGAGAGAGAGAGAGGAGAGAGAGGGGATAGAGGGAGAGGAGAGAGGAGAGAGAGAAGAGAGAGAGAAGAGAGAGAGGGGGGAGAGAGAGAAGCAAGAGGGAGGAGAGAGAGAGGGAGGAGAGAGAGAGGAGGAGAGAGAGGGAGGAGAGGGAGAGGAGAGAGGGAGGAGAGAGAGGGAGGAGAGAGAGAGGATAGAGGGGAGAGAGGGAGAGAGAGAGAGAGAGGAGAGAGAGGGAGAGGAGAGAGGGAGAGGATAGAGGAGAGAGAGGATAGAGGGGAGAGATGGAGAGGAGAGAGAGAGAGATGATAGAGGAGAGAGAGGGAGGAGAGAGAGAGAGGAGAGAGGAGAGGAGAGAGAGGGAGAGGAGAGAGAGGGAGGAGAGAGAGAGGAGGAGAGAGAGAGGAGGAGAGAGAGGAGGAGAGAGAGGGAGGAGAGGGAGGAGAGAGAGAGGATAGAGGGGAGAGAGGGAGAGGAGAGAGAGAGAGAGAGAGAGAGAGAGGAGAGAGAGGGAGAGGAGAGAGGGAGAGGATAGAGGAGAGAGAGGATAGAGGGGAGAGAGGGAGAGGAGAGAGAGAGAGAGATGATAGAGGAGAGAGAGGGAGGAGAGAGAGAGAGAGAGAGGAGAGGAGAGAGAGGGAGAGGATAGAGAGGGAGGAGAGAGAGGAGAGAGAGGGAGGAGAGAGAGGAGAGAGAGGGAGGAGAGAGAGGGAGGAGAGAGAGGGAGGAGAGAGAGAGGATAGAGGGGAGAGAGGGAGAGGAGAGAGAGGGAGGAGAGAGAGGAGAGAGAGAGGATAGAGGGGAGAGAGGGAGAGGATAGAGGGGAGAGAGGGAGAGGGAGAGATGATAGAGGAGAGAGAGGGAGAGGAGAGAGAGGGAGGAGAGAGAGGGGATAGAGGGGAGAGGGAGAGGAGAGAGAGAGATGATAGAGGGGAGAGAGGGAGAGGAGAGAGAGAGATGATAGAGGGGAGAGAGAGAGAGAGAGAGAGAGAGAGAGAGAGAAGAGGGGTGTGGACTTTGTCCCACTAATTCATGGTTCTGTCTGGACAAGGGAAGGAGGGAAGGAGAGATCAGTTGTTTTCCATGATGGACTCAGAGCTGACGCACTGCCATGAACAAATATCCTGCTACACACACACACACACACACACACACACACACACACTAGTCTGTGTGTTACCTTAACAATCTGGATGCCCAGTGAGTCATCGTCAGGGTTACTGCGTTCGTTGAAAGCGAAGCGGAGAGTTTTGTCCCAGTCGATAGAGATACTGTGGAGGTACTGATCAGCTAGAGTCAGCCATACCTGGACAACACATACATATAGAGTATTCACATATATA
Organism: Coregonus clupeaformis; assembly: GCF_020615455.1. Taxonomy (NCBI): domain Eukaryota; kingdom Metazoa; phylum Chordata; class Actinopteri; order Salmoniformes; family Salmonidae; genus Coregonus; species Coregonus clupeaformis. The sequence continues at coordinate 20,101 of NW_025535330.1, read as the reverse complement.
CTGTACACACTAGTCCTTACAGAGGAGACACAGTAGAGAGGCATTACAGAGGAGACACAGTAGAGAGGCATTACAGAGGAGACACAGTAGAGAGGCATTACAGAGGAGACACAGTAGAGAGTCATTATAGAGGAGAGACAGTAAAGAGGCATTACAGAGGAGACACAGTAAAGAGGCATTACAGAGGAGACACAGTAGAGAGGCATTACAGAGGAGACACAGTAGAGAGGCATTACAGAGGAGACACAGTAGAGAGGCATTACAGAGGAGACACAGTAGAGAGGCATTACAGAGGAGACACAGTAGAGAGGCATTACAGAGGAGACACAGTAGAGAGGCATTACAGAGGAGACACAGTAGAGAGTCATTATAGAGGAGACACAGTAGAGAGGCATTACAGAGGAGACACAGTAGAGAGGCATTACAGAGGAGACACAGTAGAGAGGCATTACAGAGGAGACACAGTAGAGAGGCATTACAGAGGAGACACAGTAGAGAGGCATTACAGAGGAGACACAGTAGAGAGTCATTATAGAGGAGACACAGTAGAGAGGCATTACAGAGGAGACACAGTAGAGAGGCATTACAGAGGAGACACAGTAGAGAGGCATTACAGAGGAGACACAGTAGAGAGGCATTACAGAGGAGACACAGTAGAGAGGCATTACAGAGGAGACACAGTAGAGAGGCATTACAGAGGAGACACAGTAGAGAGGCATTACAGAGGAGACACAGTAGAGGCATTATACACTGAGTGGACAAAACATTAGGAACACCTGCTCTTTCCATGACAGACTGACCAGGTGAATCCAGGTGAAAGCTATGATCCCTTATTGATGTCACCTGTTAAATCCACTTCAATCAGTGTAGATGAAGGGGAGGAGACTGGTTAAAGAAGGATGTTTAAGCCTTGAGACAATTGAGACATGGATTGTGTATGTGTTCCATTCAGGGGGTGAACGGGAAAGACAAAATATTTAAGCCTTTGAACGGGGTATGGTAGTAGGTGCCAGGTGCACCGGTTTGTGTCAAGATCTGGTCAAAAGGGGGTGCAACTCAATATTAGGAAGGTGCTCTTAATGTTTTGTACACTTCGTGTATAGGTGTACGGTACCCGTTAGATACACTGAACAAAAATATTAAATGTAACATGCAACAATTTCAACGAGTTACAGTTCATATAAGGAAATCAGTCAATTGAAATAAATTAATTAGGGCCTAATCTGTGGATTTCACATGACTGGGCAGAGGCACAGCCATGGGTTGGCCTGGGAGGGCATAGGCCCACCCACTTGGGATCCAGGCCCACCCACTGGGGAGCCAGGTCCAGCCAATCAGAATGAGTTTTTCCCCACAAAAGGGCTTTATTACAGACAGAAATACTCCTCAGTTTCATCAGCTGTCTGGGTGGCTGGTCTCAGACGATCACGCAGGTAAAGAAGCCGGATGTGTAGAGAAATGAACATTAAATTCTCTGGCAACAGTTCTGGTGGACATTCCTGCAGTCAGCATGCCAATTGCACGCTCCCTCAAAACTTGAGACATCTGTGGCATTGTGTTGTGACAAAACTGCACATTTTAGAGTGGCCTTTTATTGTCCGCAGCCCAAGGTGCACCTGTGTAATGATCATGCTGTTTAATCAGCTTCTTGATATGCCACACCTGTCAGGTGGATGGATTATCTTGGCAAAGGAGAAATGCTCACTAACAGGGATGTAAAAACATTTGTGCACAACATTGGAGAGAAATAACACTATGTTTATATTTTTGTTCAGTGTAGTTGGTGGTAAGATGGCGACGACAGATGGCGCCGTGCCTCGAGCTGATACAAAACACTGCAGGTTTCTGCTTTTTCTAGTGTTTTTCTCAAATGTTCTTCCTCAGTTTGTTTCCTGCATTACTTCTTACACCCGGGCAGAACTACTGAAATATGAATCGCTGGGCACTCACTGCCCACACCACCTTCCCCAATTCCCAGAGACGGAAGAACAGTGGGCTAGTCTCGTCGGTGAGACCTCCGGGCTGCCTGGGAGTCCTACCGGAGAGAAGGAAGCGGAGACGCCGACATAGAGGCAGACGTGGCGGGGTCTTAGTGAAATGAAGATGCCGAGCAACCAGTCCTCCATTACCCAGCATACTACTACAGCAACAAGTCCTCCATTACCCAGCATACTACTACAGCAACCAGTCCTCCATTACCCAGCATACTACTACAGCAACCAGTCCTCCATTACCCAGCATACTACTACAGCAACCAGTCCTCCATTACCCAGCATACTACTAGAGCAACCAGTCCTCCATTACCCAGCATACTACTACAGCAACCAGTCCTCCATTACCCAGCAGCCAATGTTCAATCATTAATGAATAAACTTGGTGAACTCAGAGTGAGGATCTCCTTCCAGAGAGACATCAGATCAGAGTGAGGATCTCCTTCCAGAGAGACATCAGATCAGAGTGAGGATCTCCTTCCAGAGAGACATCAGATCAGAGTGAGGACCTCCTTCCAGAGAGACATCAGATCAGAGTGAGGACCTCCTTCCAGGCGGACATCAGATCAGAGTGAGGACCTCCTTCCAGGGGGACATCAGATCAGAGTGAGGACCTCCTTCCAGAGAGACATCAGATCAGAGTGAGGACCTCCTTCCAGAGAGACATCAGATCAGAGTGAGGATCTCCTTCCAGGGGGACATCAGATCAGAGTGAGGATCTCCTTCCAGAGAGACATCAGATCAGAGTGAGGATCTCCTTCCAGAGGGACATCAGATCAGAGTGAGGACCTCCTTCCAGAGGGACATCAGATCAGAGTGAGGATCTCCTTCCAGAGAGACATCAGATCAGAGTGAGGACCTCCTTCCAGAGGGACATCAGATCAGAGTGAGGACCTCCTTCCAGAGGGACATCAGATCAGAGTGAGGACCTCCTTCCAGAGGGACATCAGATCAGAGTGAGGACCTCCTTCCAGAGAGACATCAGATCAGAGTGAGGACCTCCTTCCAGAGGGACATCAGATCAGAGTGAGGATCTCCTTCCAGAGGGACATCAGATCAGAGTGAGGACCTCCTTCCAGGGGGACATCAGATCAGAGTGAGGATCTCCTTCCAGAGAGACATCAGATCAGAGTGAGGATCTCCTTCCAGGGGGACATCAGATCAGAGTGAGGACCTCCTTCCAGAGAGACATCAGATCAGAGTGAGGACCTCCTTCCAGAGAGACATCAGATCAGAGTGAGGATCTCCTTCCAGGGAGACATCAGATCAGAGTGAGGACCTCCTTCCAGGGGGACATCAGATCAGAGTGAGGACCTCCTTCCAGGGGGACATCAGATCAGAGTGAGGACCTCCTTCCAGGGGGACATCAGATCAGAGTGAGGACCTCCTTCCAGAGGGACATCAGATCAGAGTGAGGACCTCCTTCCAGGGGGACATCAGATCAGAGTGAGGATCTCCTTCCAGAGAGACATCAGATCAGAGTGAGGACCTCCTTCCAGGGGGACATCAGATCAGAGTGAGGACCTCCTTCCAGGGGGACATCAGATCAGAGTGAGGACCTCCTTCCAGAGAGACATCAGATCAGAGTGAGGACCTCCTTCCAGAGAGACATCAGATCAGAGTGAGGATCTCCTTCCAGGGGGACATCAGATCAGAGTGAGGACCTCCTTCCAGAGAGACATCAGATCAGAGTGAGGATCTCCTTCCAGGGGGACATCAGATCAGAGTGAGGACCTCCTTCCAGAGAGACATCAGATCAGAGTGAGGACCTCCTTCCAGGGGGACATCAGATCAGAGTGAGGACCTCCTTCCAGAGAGACATCAGATCAGAGTGAGGATCTCCTTCCAGGGAGACATCAGATCAGAGTGAGGATCTCCTTCCAGAGAGACATCAGATCAGAGTGAGGATCTCCTTCCAGAGAGACATCAGATCAGAGTGAGGACCTCCTTCCAGGGGGACATCAGATCAGAGTGAGGATCTCCTTCCAGGGGGACATCAGATCAGAGTGAGGATCTCCTTCCAGAGGGACATCAGATCAGAGTGAGGATCTCCTTCCAGAGGGACATCAGATCAGAGTGAGGACCTCCTTCCAGGGGGACATCAGATCAGAGTGAGGATCTCCTTCCAGAGAGACATCAGATCAGAGTGAGGATCTCCTTCCAGGGGGACATCAGATCAGAGTGAGGACCTCCTTCCAGGGAGACATCAGATCAGAGTGAGGATCTCCTTCCAGAGGGACATCAGATCAGAGTGAGGATCTCCTTCCAGAGGGACATCAGATCAGAGTGAGGATCTCCTTCCAGAGAGACATCAGATCAGAGTGAGGATCTCCTTCCAGAGAGACATCAGATCAGAGTGAGGATCTCCTTCCAGAGAGACATCAGATCAGAGTGAGGATCTCCTTCCAGGGGGACATCAGATCAGAGTGAGGACCTCCTTCCAGGGGGACATCAGATTCTGCAACATACTCTGTTTTTCTATGTTACGGGTCGCCTCTCGGGATAAAATCAATGAATATGCCGACTCAGTTACCGGATTCATCAAAAAAATGCATAGATGACGTGATACCGATAGTCTCTTTCAAAACGTGCCCGAATCAAAAACCATGGATTGATAGCAGCCTTGTAGGGAAACTGAAGGAGAGAGATGCTGCTTATAGACAGGGCAAGGTGACCAGGGACAATAGTTTGGTTAAACGGCACAAATAGGACTTACACAGATGGATCAAGATGGTGAAACACAAGTATAGAGACAAAGTGGAGGAGCAACTCAGCGGGTCGGATGTGGAACAGGCTCCTAACGTTCACAGATTACAAAAAAAAACAGCCACGGACACCAACGCCGCCCTACCAGACGAGCTAAACACCTCTTTCTCCTGCTGAGGACAACGAAGGATATGTCCTTACGGTCTCCACGGAGGACGTATGGAAGTCATTCAAACTTGTTAACCCTCGCAAGGCTGCCGGACCAGACGGCATCCCTAGCAGCGCCCTCAGAGCATGTGCAGACCTGCTGGCTGTTGTGTTCTCTGACATTTTCAATCTCTCTCTAGCTCAGGCCGTTATCTCCACCTGCTTCAAGATGTCCACTGTCATCCCCCTGCCCAAGGAAGGGAAAGTAACTGAACTGAATGACTACCGACCCGTAGCTCTCACTTCTGTCATCATGAAGTGCTTTGAGAGGCTAGTCAAAGTCCATATCACCTCCTCCCTCCCCGACACGCTCAACCCTCTCCAATTCACCTAGCACCCTGACAGAGCTACAGACGACGTAATCGCCATTGTACTGCGCTCTGCCCTCACCCACCTGGACAAAAGGAATGCATATATGAGGATACTGTTCATTGACTACAACTCAGCCTTCAATACCATAGTGCTCTCCAAGCTCATTACAAAGCTCAACGGCCCTGGGTCTGAACTCCTCCTTATGCAACTGGGTCCTGGACTTCCTGACAGACCACCCCCTGGTGGTGAAGGTAGGCAACATTACCTCCTCGAAACTGATGTTCAACACGGGGGCCCCACAAGGGTGCGTCCGTACAGACATTGGCAAGTCAAATTCAAGGACATTCAAGTACTTTTTCAAGCACTAATATCTATTTTCAATTACCATCAACTTGTAATAGTTCCTATTATGCCATTGTTTCTAGTCACCACCAGATGGCAGTATATCGCCACCAGATGGCAGTATATCGCCTCATGAAAAAACAACTTAGTATTGGTCACTACCTGACAAGTTCTCCTCAATAATACATATTTCACAACTTATCTACTACATACAGGAGTGGTAAGTCAGGACTGATGTTGACTGAGGAGCTGAACTGGTCAAACCACTGGGGAGAAGAAGGCACAACAGAGACTCCAACCTCAGGTGGTGAAGAAATTCGTCCCTCAGTGTTCTACAGGAGCACCATCGAGAGCATACTGTCAGGCTGCATCACAGCCGGGGTACGGCAACTCCACCGCCCCGGACCGCAAGGGTGTTACGCTCAGCCGAACGCACCATTGGGTGCACACACCGCCTGCCCTTCAGGACACCATTGGGTGCACACACCGCCTGCCCTTCAGGACACCATTGGGTGCGCACACCGCCTGCCCTTCAGGACACCATTGGGTGCGCACCCTGCCTGCCCTTCAGGACACCATTGGGTGCGCACACCGCCTGCCCTTCAGGACACCATTGGGTGCGCACACCGCCTGCCCTTCAGGACACCATTGGGTGCGCACACCGCCTGCCCTTCAGGACACCATTGGGTGCACACACCGCCTGCCCTTGGGCAGTACAGGACTGGCCAATAGTTTCTACCCCCAGACCATCAGTCTGCTGAATAGACACCACTAGTCAGCTGGTTCTACCCCCCAGACCATCAGTCTGCTGAATAGACACCACTAGTCAGCTGGTTCTACCCCGAGACCATCAGTCTGCTGAATAGACACCACTAGTCAGCTGGTTCTACCCCCAGACCATCAGTCTGCTGAATAGACACCACTAGTCAGCTGGTTCTACCCCCAGACCATCAGTCTGCTGAATAGACACCACTAGTCAGCTGGTTCTACCCCCCAGACCATCAGTCTGCTGAATAGACACCACTAGTCAGCTGGTTCTACCCCCAGACCATCAGTCTGCTGAATAGACACCACTAGTCAGCTGGTTCTACCCCCCAGACCATCAGTCTGCTGAATAGACACCACTAGTCAGCTGGTTCTACCCCCCCAGACCATCAGTCTGCTGAATAGACACCACTAGTCAGCTGGTTCTACCCGCAGACCATCAGTCTGCTGAAGAGACACCACTAGTCAGCTGGTTCTACCCCCCCCAGACCATCAGTCTGCTGAATAGACACCACTAGTCAGCTGGTTCTACCCCCAGACCATCAGTCTGCTGAATAGACACCACTAGTCAGCTGGTTCTACCCCCAGACCATCAGTCTGCTGAATAGACACCACTAGTCAGCTGGTTCTACCCCCAGACCATCAGTCTGCTGAATAGACACCACTAGTCAGCTGGTTCTACCCCCAGACCATCAGTCTGCTGAATAGACACCACTAGTCAGCTGGTTCTACCCCCAGACCATCAGTCTGCTGAATAGACACCACTAGTCAGCTGGTTCTACCCCCAGACCATCAGTCTGCTGAATAGACACCACTAGTCAGCTGGTTCTACCCCCAGACCATCAGTCTGCTGAATAGACACCACTAGTCAGCTGGTTCTACCCCCAGACCATCAGTCTGCTGAATAGACACCACTAGTCAGCTGGTTCTACCCCCCAGACCATCAGTCTGCTGAATAGACACCACTAGTCAGCTGGTTCTACCCCCCAGACCATCAGTCTGCTGAATAGACACCACTAGTCAGCTGGTTCTACCCCCAGACCATCAGTCTGCTGAATAGACACCACTAGTCAGCTGGTTCTACCCCCCAGACCATCAGTCTGCTGAATAGACACCACTAGTCAGCTGGTTCTACCCCCAGACCATCAGTCTGCTGAATAGACACCACTAGTCAGCTGGTTCTACCCCCCAGACCATCAGTCTGCTGAATAGACACCACTAGTCAGCTGGTTCTACCCCCAGACCATCAGTCTGCTGAATAGACACCACTAGTCAGCTGGTTCTACCCCCAGACCATTAGTCTGCTGAATAGACACCACTAGTCAGCTGGTTCTACCCCCAGACCATCAGTCTGCTGAATAGACACCACTAGTCAGCTGGTTCTACTCCCCAGACCATCAGTCTGCTGAATAGACACCACTAGTCAGCTGGTTCTACCCCCAGACCATCAGTCTGCTGAATAGACACCACTAGTCAGCTGGTTCTACCCCCAGACCATCAGTCTGCTGAATAGACACCACTAGTCAGCTGGTTCTACCCCCAGACCATCAGTCTGCTGAATAGACACCACTAGTCAGCTGGTTCTACCATCAGTCTGCTGAATAGACACCACTAGTCAGCTGGTTCTACCCCCAGACCATCAGTCTGCTGAATAGACACCACTAGTCAGCTGGTTCTACCCCCAGACCATCAGTCTGCTGAATAGACACCACTAGTCAGCTGGTTCTACCCCCCAGACCATCAGTCTGCTGAATAGACACCACTAGTCAGCTGGTTCTACCCCCAGACCATCAGTCTGCTGAATAGACACCACTAGTCAGCTGGTTCTACCCCCCAGACCATCAGTCTGCTGAATAGACACCACTAGTCAGCTGGTTCTACCCCCAGACCATCAGTCTGCTGAATAGACACCACTAGTCAGCTGGTTCTACCCCCCCAGACCATCAGTCTGCTGAATAGACACCACTAGTCAGCTGGTTCTACCCCCCAGACCATCAGTCTGCTGAATAGACACCACTAGTCAGCTGGTTCTACCCCCAGACCATCAGGCTGCTGAATAGACACCACTAGTCAGCTGGTTCTACCCCCAGACCATCAGTCTGCTGAATAGACACCACTAGTCAGCTGGTTCTACCCCCCAGACCATCAGTCTGCTGAATAGACACCACTAGTCAGCTGGTTCTACCCCCAGACCATCAGTCTGCTGAATAGACACCACTAGTCAGCTGGTTCTACCCCCCAGACCATCAGTCTGCTGAATAGACACCACTAGTCAGCTGGTTCTACCCCCAGACCATCAGTCTGCTGAATAGACACCACTAGTCAGCTGGTTCTACCCCCCAGACCATCAGTCTGCTGAATAGACACCACTAGTCAGCTGGTTCTACCCCCCAGACCATCAGGCTGCTGAATAGACACCACTAGTCCGCTATCTAATCAAGCTCCTGCCCCCACCCCAACGGACATGTACCCTGCCCCCACCCCAATGGACATGTACCCTGCCCCCCCACCCCAACGGACATGTACCCTGCCCCCCCACCCCAACGGACATGTACCCTGCCCCCACCCTGTACCCTGCCCCCACCCCAATGGACATGTACCCTGCCCCCCACCCTGTACCCTGCCCCCCACCCCAATGGACATGTACCCTGCCCCCACCCTGTACCCTGCCCCCCACCCCAATGGACATGTACCCTGCCCCCACCCTGTACCCTGCCCCCCACCCCAATGGACATGTACCCTGCCCCCACCCTGTACCCTGCCCCCACCCCAATGGACATGTACCCTGCCCCCACCCTGTACCCCTGCCCCCACCCTGTACCCTGCCCCCACCCCAATGGACATGTACCCTGCCCCCCACCCTGTACCCTGCCCCCACCCTGTACCCTGCCCCCACCCCATTGGTAATATGTATCTATTTTACATGTATTTACATTCTTTATTATTATATGTATTGTTTTATTTCAGCTGCATGGTTGGAGCTCGGAGCTTGGAGATTTCCACTGTACCGTGTAATTACACCGGCAACCCTGTACATGTGACTATTAAACTTCCATTCTAAAAAATGGAGGGCATCCTGGGATGTAGTTTTGTATGTTATTGCTGTAAGAGAGTTAGTTAGTTATTTCCATGCTAACAGACTAATCTACAGCCATCAACATACTGTTGTCCTGCACATCTAATACCCTTCCTTGTGTCTATCGTCAGAATAAACACCAATCAACTGGGGATCGCTGGCTGGACAGTCCTTTCTTTATAAACACAACGCAAGAGATTTACAAAGTACGATCACATCGGTTACATCAGTAGTACTAATATTTGACGTACCCTCTTCCTCCACTCCTTAGGGATGCCGGTAGGAAGTCTGACCACAGCCTTCAGAGCATCATACCACTGGGAAGGAGAGAACACACACAGATCAGATACACAGACAGACAGACGGACATCACACAGATCAGATGCACACAGACAGACAGACGTCACACAGATCAGATACACACAGACAGACAGACGTCACACAGATCAGATACACACAGACAGACAGACATCACACAGATCAGATACACACAGACAGACAGACGTCACGCACACAGACAGACAGACGTCACACAGATCAGATACACACAGACAGACAGACATCACACAGATCAGATACACACAGACAGACATCACCCAGATAAGATACACAGACAGACAGACATCACACAGATCAGATACACACAGACAGACAGACGTCACACAGATCAGATGCACACATTAGACAGACATCATATAAATATTAGATACACAGAAACACACCTCAAACTGAGCTAAAGATGTGATGAGACGCCACCATACTGACCTGCTGGAAGCCGTTCTTGCCCAGAGCAGGTTCTATGGTGAACTTCAGCCTGGTGTCCGCTCCTACAGAGCACAATGCACAGACTGAAAAACCCCACTGTAGCAGGACTGTCAGGCGCCACTCAACACAGACATTGAAAGCTCTCCAACAAAGGCTTACTGACTAATCATTTACGTCAACTTATTACTATTTAAATTATTATTGAAAAGTACAGTGACATGCAGGGAGGAAAATAAGCCCGTCCATCAATAATGACGTCACTGCTCTCCCGTCTCCACCAGGGCTAAACAAACCAACATTTATCACAGTACTGAAACATGGCGATGTGGAAATATATTAGTGACAATGACTTTGCCTTCTTCCAATGATTTACTCTTTATTTTCACCAGGACCGAACGCTAGGCTCTCTGGGGCGTATTCATTACGCCATGCCAATTCTGTTGCAAAACGTTTCTTAAAACGGGAGCAAACGGAACTAAAACAGGGAAGGATCTACCCGAATTTGTCCACTAAAAACTCTAGTTTTGCTCTGTTTGCTTCTGTTTGGTTCTTAAACGGTAAACGTTTCCATAATGAATCTGCCCCAGGTTGTGTTTTATTGGATGTCGCTGTCTGCTGCTGTGGTGCTGAATCCTTCCGGTTACACTACAACAGGTCCTAACGACACGGCTTACGCTCCGACACTCTCACACAACGGAAGTAAAGAAACTATAAACCCATATCAGAGCATCCTTAAATGAAACAAACGTGAAAGAGATAATGATTCAGACTGAACCCGTTCCTCCAGCCCTAACCTGTCTGGCGGCCAGCCAGCGACCACACAGCCGCCATTTTCCCCGGCTCCCTGCGGCTTCAGCTCACACCGGCCTCTCCAACTCCCCCCACCTACACTAACCTTTATACAGTATAGAGTATAGCTCCAACCTGGGTCTCTCTGAGCGCTGTCTGTCTCCGACATTTTGAGATCTGGGTCAGGTCTTCTCTAGCTGGCTAGCTGCTGGCCACCAGAGTCGCCCCGACACCGTGTTTCCATTACAGCGACGTATTACCGTGACACCCTCCTTCGTAGAAACCCGTAGCCTAACGGACGCTGACAGCCGGCTAGACCTATAGGCTAGGCTACGTCAGACAGCAGCATCCAACAGAAGACAACATGAATGAAGGAATTCAACTACTGGGCTTTAGGCTGATAGTTCTATCAGTTCTAACACACCGAGTTGACAAGGAATCGGATCAATGAAACGCCTTATAAAAAAGTATCGCCATCATTTCAGAACCACAATGACTTGACAGCGCCCATGACGCCCCACCAGTGGCATGTGACTCTGTGCAGACAGACCACAGTGCCCACTCCCCTGAGCCAAAAACGGACAGAGTGCATCAAATCAGGCTCCGGTCGGTCACCTGGCTCGAGCATGCAGAGCAGACGGGGCGCGCTCCGGGAGATGCCGTTCCTTTTCTTCAGGACGTTGCTGATGATGTTACCGACGCCGCTCGAGCCCTGCCGCAACACACACGCCCCAGACCGAGACCTCCTCCCCGCGTTAAACCGGGCCTGCTTCATTTCCCAATCAAACCGACACACGCACCGTGTAGCCTAAAAGTTATTGTCGGTTGGCTACATTAAAACATGTTTCCCTTTGTGCGCGGCTCTGCTTCAATCTAAAATGTCCGTTATTCCCTCCGTGCCTCGCGAATCCCGTCGCCTAGCTGCTCCAGAACAGCACGGTGTCTTCCGGGGAGGAGGGAGGTTGATCGATCAGATTGATCTTTCTGTCTCCAGCCCAAGATCTCTTTACAGTCTCGCGCCCACAGGAAAAATGGCCTTGATGTCTTGTTACATCCAGGAGGAAATCGCGCGTAATTATACCTTTAAAAACACTTATTTAGGAGTTGTTAAAATATATAGATCGGTCTTAAATCGATGATCAGATATCAGTTCTCCCTCTAATGGTACAGAGGAGACGCGGCTCTGCAGCGGGCTCCTGAGCTACTGCCCCGGTATACACCCCTACCCAGCGTCACAGGGAGGAATGCGGTATGATGGAAGGAGGGGAAGAGAGCAGTGATGAGGTCATGTGAAGGGAGGGGTGGAGGGGTAGAGAGAGAGAGGAGATGAGTAGGGAAACAACCTCTCCCCAAAAAGAAGAGAGAGAGAGAGCCATTGTGAATGGAAAGACAGTCAGTGCTGCTACATCCCTAAATAACAAGGCATGCCAGATGACTTCAGGTCGGGTTACAGTAACATGCTGCTGGTACAGTGAGAAGACAAGTCACACTTTAACACACTGTCACTGATACACTTTACCTCCATGGTAGGTGCCATGCTGCATGTTGATCAAAACAGAGAAGGACATTAAGAAAACTGAGCTGTAAGAAGGAAGAAACAAGACGTCCTGATCCTGCACTCGCCTGGCTACAGTCCCACATCTACTGTAGATCATGGAGTCCTGCTGGGAAAGTACTATGTGAAAAGAACCTATCCAAGCAGACATAGAATACCATCTGGTTGGGCACTGGGCAGGATATTGGTAGGTTATAATATGGTGCTGAGACGTGGAACATGATATCCCAGAGAGCAGAGTAGGCTACACTGGGCAGGATATTGTGGAAAGGTGTCGGTAGGTTATAATATGGTGCTGAGACGTGGAACATGATATCCCAGAGAGCAGAGTAGGCTACACTGGGCAGGATATTGTGGAAAGGTGTCGGTAGGTTATAATATGGTGCTGTGACGTGGAACATGATATCCCACAGAGAGCAGAGTAGGCTACACTGGGCAGGATATTGTGGAAAGGTGTTGGTAGGTTATAATATGGTGCTGAGACGTGGAACATGATATCCCAGAGAGCAGAGTAGGCTACACTGGGCAGGATATTGTGGAAAGGTGTTGGTAGGTTATAATATGGAGCTGAGACGTGGAACATGATATCCCAGAGAGCAGAGTAGGCTACACTGGGCAGGATATTGTGGAAAGGTGTTGGTAGGTTATAATATGGTGCTGAGACGTGGAACATGATATCCCAGAGAGCAGAGTAGGCTACACTGGGCAGGATATTGTGGAAAGGTGTTGGTAGGTTATAATATGGTGCTGAGACGTGGAACATGATATCCCACAGAGAGCAGAGTAGGCTACACTGGGCAGGATATTGTGGAAAGGTGTTGGTAGGTTATAATATGGTGCTGAGACGTGGAACATGATATCCCAGAGAGCAGAGTAGGCTACACTGGGCAGGATATTGTGGAAAGGTGTTGGTAGGTTATAATATGGTGCTGAGACGTGGAACATGATATCCCAGAGAGCAGAGTAGGCTACACTGGGCAGGATATTGTGGAAAGGTGTTGGTAGGTTATAATATGGTGCTGAGACGTGGAACATGATATCCCACAGAGAGCAGAGTAGGCTACACTGGGCAGGATATTGTGGAAAGGTGTTGGTAGGTTATAATATGGTGCTGAGACGTGGAACATGATATCCCAGAGAGCAGAGTAGGCTACACTGGGCAGGATATTGTGGAAAGGGTTATAATATGGTGCCGAGACGTGGAACATGATATCCGACTCAGCTCTCTGGGGGAAACACCCACAACACTTCCTGGCCAATAAAAGTAAAGCTGCCTGCAACCATCCACATCCACCCTGAAGACAAAGACATCAACAACTGAAGAGAAGGGGGTCAACTGGGTGGGTGGGGGTTGAAGGGGGTCAACTGGGTGGGTGGGGGTTGAAGGGGGTCAACTGGGTGGGTGGGAGTTGAAGGGGGTCAACTGGGTGGGTGGGGGTTGAAGGGGGTCAACTGGGTGGGTGGGGGTTGAAGGGGGTCAACTAGGTGGGTGGGGGTTGAAGGGGGTCAACTGTGTGGGTGGGGGTTGAAGGGGGTCAACTGGGTGGGTGGGGGTTGAAGGGGGTCAACTGGGTGGGTGGGGGTTGAAGGGGGTCAACTGGGTGGGTGGGGGTTGAAGGGGGTCAACTGGGTGGGTGGGGGTTGACAGAACAGACCGGGACAGCAGAAAGTATTCATACCCCTTCACTTAATCCACATTTTGTTGTGTTACAGCATTAATAAAAAAAATGTTTTTACCCATAAACACCTTCTTCGCCCACTTTGAGGATAATACAGTGCCACCGACGCGGCCAACTACCAAGGACTGTGAGCTCTCCTTCTCCGTGGCCGACGTGAGTAAGACATTTAAGCATGTTAACCCTCACAAGGCTGCCGGCCCAGACAGCATCCCTAGCCGCGTCCTCAGAGCATGCGCAGACCAGCTGGCTGGTGTGTTTACGGACATATTCAATCTCTCCCTTTCCCAGTCTGCTGTCCCCACATGCTTCAAGATGGCCACCATTGTCCCTGTACCCAAGAAAGCAAAGGTAACTGAACTAAATGACTATCGCCCCGTAGCACTCACTTCGGTCATCATGAAGTGCTTTGAGAGACAACTCAAGGAACATATCACCTCTACCTTACCTGACACCTTAGACCCACTTCAATTTGCTTACCGCGCCAATAGATCCTCAGACGATCCAATCTTCATCACACTGCCCTATCCCATCTGGACAAGAGGAATACCTACGTAAGAATGCTGTTCATTGACTATAGCTCAGCCTTCAACACCATAGTACCCTCCAAGCTCATCATTAAGCTCGAGGCCCTGGGTCTGAACCCCGCCCTGTGCAACTGGGTCCTGGACTTCCTGACGGGCCGCCCCCAGGTGGTGAAGGTAGGAAACAACACATCCACCTCGCTGATCCTCAACACTGGGGCCCCACAAGGGTGCATGCTCAGCCCCCTCCTGTACTCCCTGTTCACCCATGACTGCGTGGCCAAGCACGCCTCCAACTCAATCATCAAGTTTGCAGATGACACAACAGTAGTAGGCTTGATTACCAACAATGACGAGACCGCCTACAGGGAGGAGGTGAGGGCTCGGAGTGTGGTGCCAGGAAAATAACCTCTCCCTCAACATCAACAAAACAAAGGAGATGATTGTGGACTTCAGGAAACAGCAGAGGGAGCACCCCCCTATCCACATCGATGGGACCACAGTGGAGAAGGTGGAAAGCTTCAAGTTTGTCGGCGTACACATCACTAACAATCACTGCATCAAAGCTTGGACAGAGAGACTGAAAAACAGCTTCCATCTCAAGGCCATCAGACTGTTAAATAGCCTTCACTAGCACAGAGGCTGCTGCCTATATACACTGCTCAAAAAAATAAAGGGAACACTAAAATAACACATCCTAGATCTGAATGAATGAAATCATCTTATTAAATACTTTTTTCTTTACATAGTTGAATGTGCTGACAACAAAATCACACAAAAATTATCAATGGAAATCAAATGTATCAACCCATGGAGGTGTGGATTTGGAGTCACCCTCAAAATTTAAGTGGAAAACCACACTACAGGCTGATCCAACTTTGATGTAATGTCCTTAAAACAAGTCAAAATGAGGCTCAGTAGTGTGTGTGGCCTCCACGTGCCTGTATGACCTCCCTACAACGCCTGGGCATGCTCCTGATGAGGTGGCGGATGGTCTCCTGAGGGATCTCCTCCCAGACCTGGACTAAAGCATCCGCCAACTCCTGGACAGTCTATGGTGCAATGTGGCGTTGGTGGATGGAGCGAGACATGATGACCCAGATGTGCTCAATTGGATTCAGGTCTGGGGAATGGGCGGGCCAGTCCATAGCATCAATGCCTTCCTCTTGCAGGAACTGCTGACACACTCCAGCCACATGAGGTCTAGCATTGTCTTGCATTAGGAGGAACCCAGGGCCAACCGCACCAGCATATGGTCTCACAAGGGGTCTGAGGATCTCATCTCGGTACCTAATGGCAATCAGGCTACCTCTGGCGAGCACATGGAGGGCTGTGCGGCCCCCCAAAGAAATGCCACCCCACACCATGACTGACCCACCGCCAAACCGGTCATGCTGGAGGATGTTGTAGGCAGCAGAACCTTCTCCACGGCGTCTCCAGACTCTGTCACGTCTGTCACATGTGCTCAGTGTGAACCTGCTTTCATCTGTGAAGAGCACAGAGCGCCAGTGGCGAATTTGCCAATCTTGGTGTTCTCTGGCAAATGCCAAACGTCCTGCACGGTGTTGGGCTGTAAGCACAACCCCCACCTGTGGACGTCGGGCCCTCATACCACCCTCATGGAGTCTGTTTCTGACCGTTTGAGCAGACACATGCACATTTGTGGCCTGCTGGAGGTCATTTTGCAGGGCTCTGGCAGTGCTCCTCCTGCTCCTCCTTGCACAAAGGCGGAGGTAGCGGTCCTGCTGCTGGGTTGTTGCCCTCCTACAGCCTCCTCCACGTCTCCTGATGTACTGGCCTGTCTCCTGGTAGCGCCTCCATGCTCTGGACACTACGCTGACAGACACAGCAAACCTTCTTGCCACAGCTCGCATTGATGTGCCATCCTGGATGAGCTGCACTACCTGAGCCACTTGTGTGGGTTGTAGACTCCGTCTCATGCTACCACTAGAGTGAAAGCACCGCCAGCATTCAAAAGTGACCAAAACATCAGCCAGGAAGCATAGGAACTGAGAAGTGGTCTGTGTTCACCACCTGCAAAACCAGTCCTTTATTGGGGGTGTCTTGCTAATTGCCTATAATTTCCACCTGTTGTCTATTCCATTTGCACAACAGCATGTGAAATGTATTGTCAATCAGTGTTGCTTCCTAAGTGGACAGTTTGATTTCACAGAAGTGTGATTGACTTGGAGTTCCATTGTGTTGTTTAAGTGTTCCCTTAATTTTTTTGAGCAGTGTACATAGATTAGAAATCACTGGCCACTTTAATAATTGAAACACTAGTCACTTTAATAATGTTTACATATCTTGCATTACTCATCTCATGTAAAGTTGAAGTCGGAAGTTTACGTACACCTTAGCCAAATACATTTAAACTCAGTTTCACAATTCCTGACATTTAATCCTAGTAAAAATTCCCTGTCTTAGGTCAGTTAGGATCACCACTTTATTTTAAGAATGTGAAATGTCAGAATAATAGTAGAGAGAATGATTTATTTCAGCTTTTATTTCTTTCATCATATTCCCAGTGGGTCAGAAGTTTACATACACTCAATTAGTATTTGGTAGCATTGCCTTTAAAATTGTTTAACTTGGGCCAAACGTTTTGGGTAGCCTTCCACAAGCTTCCCACAATGAATTTTGGCCCATTCCTCCTGACAGAGCTGGTGTAAAGCAGTCAGGTTTCTAGGCCTCCTTGCTCGCACACGCTTTTTCAGTTCTGACCACACATTTTCTATAGGATTGAGGTCAGGGCTTTGTGATGGCCACTCCAATTCCTTGACTTTGTTGTCCTTAAGCCATTTTGCCACAACTTTGGAAGTATGCTTGGGGTCATTGTCCATTTGGAAGACCCATTTGCGACCAAGCTTTAACTTCCTGACTGATGTCTTGAGATGTTGCTTCAATATATCCACATAATTTTCCTTCCTCATGATGGCATCTATTTTGTGAAGTGCACCAGTCCCTCCTGCAGCAAAGCACCCCCACAGCATGATGATGCCACCCCCGTGCTTCACGGTTGGGATGGTGTTCTTCGGCTTGCAAGCAGCCCCCTTTTTCCTCCAAACATAACGATTGTCATTATGGCCTAACAGTTCTATTTTTGTTTCATCAGACCAGAGGACATTTCTCCAAAAAGTACAATCTTTGTCCCCATGTGCAGTTGCAAACCGTAGTCTGGCTTTTTTAATGGCGGTTTTGGAGCAGAGGCTTCTTCCTTGCTGAGCGGCCTTTCAGGTTATGTCGATAAAGGACACGTTTTACTGTGGATATAGTAAAGTCCGGTCATCTCTAGGAGACAGAACGCGTCTCCTTCCTGAGCGGTATGACGGCTGCGTGGTCCCATGGTGTTTATACTTGCGTACTATTGTTTGTACTGATGAACGTGGTACCTTCAGGCGTTTGGAAATTGCTCCCAAGGATGAACCAGACTTGTGGAGGTCTACAATAATTTTTCTGAGGTCTTGGCTGATTTATTTTGATTTTCCCATGATGTCAAGCAAAGAGGCACTGAGTTTGAAGTTATGCCTTGAAATACATCCACAGGTACACCGCCAATTGACTCAAATGATGTCAATTAGCCTATCAGAAGCTTCTAAAGCCATGACATCATTTTCTGGAATTTTCCAAGCTGTTTAAAAAGGCACAGTCAACTTAGTGTATATAAACTTCTGACCCACTGGAATTGTGATACAGTGAATTATAAGTGAAATAATCTGTCTGTAAACAATTATTGGAAATATTACTTGTGTCATGCACAAAGTAGATGTCCTAACAGACTTGCCAAAACTATAGTTTGTTAACAAGAAATGTGTGGAGTGGTTGGAAAACGAGTTTTAATGACTCCAACCTAAGTGTATGTAAACTTCCGACTTCAACTGTATGTGCATTCAAATTGCCATAGATAAAATGTGTGTTCATTGTCCATAGCTTATGCCTGACCATACCATAACCCCATACCATAACCCCACCGCCACCATGGGGCACTCTGTTCACAACGTTGACATCAGCCAGCTGCTCGTCCACACAACACCATACACGCTGTCTGCCATCTGCCCGGTACAGTTGAAACCAGGATTAATCCATGAAGAGTACACTTCTACAGCGTGCCAGTGGCCATCGAAGGTGAGCATTTGCCCACTGAAGTCGGTTACGACGCCGAACTGCAGTCAGGTCAAGACCCTGGTGAGGACGATGAGCATGCAGATGAGCTTCCCTGAGACGGTTTCTGACAGTTCTGGTGGACAATCCTGCAGTCAGCATGCCAATTGCACACTCCCTCAAAACTTGAGACATCTGTGGCATTGTGTTGTGTGACAAAACTGCACATTTTAGAGTGGTTTAATCAGCATCTTGATATGCCACACCTGTCAGGTGGATAGATTATCTTGGCAAAGGAGAAATGCTCACTAACAGGGATGTAAACAAATTTGTGAGAAATACGCTTTTTGTGCGTATGGAACCTTTCTGGATCTTTTATTTCAGCTCATGAAACATGGGACCAACACTTTACATGTTCTGTTTATATTTTTGTTCAGTGTACAATGTTGTTGATCCATCCTTCAGTTTTCTCCTATCACAGCCATTAAACTCTGTAACTGTTTTAAAGTCACAATTGGCCTCATGGTGAAATCCCTGAGCAGTTTCCTTCCTCTCCGGCAACTGAGTTAGGAAGTATGCCTGTATCTTTGTAGTGACTGGGTGTATTGATACACCATCCAAAGTGTAAGTAATAACTTCACCATGCTCAAAGGGATATTCAATGTCTGCTTTTTTCTTCTTTTTTTACCCATCTACCAATAGGTGCCCTTCTTTGCGAGGCATTGGAAAACCTCCCTGGTCTTTATGGTTGAATCTGTGTTTGAAATTCACTGCTCGACTGAGGGACCTTACAGATAATTGTATATGTGGGGTACAGAGATGAGGTAGTCATAAAAAAATCATGTTAAACACTATTATTGCACACAGAGTCCATGCAACTTATTATGTGACTTGTTAAGCAAATGTTTACTCCTGAACTTATTTAGGCTTGCCATAACAAAAAGGGTTGAATACTTATTGACTCAAGACATTTAAGCTTTTCATGCTGTGCGCAGAGATGCAAGAGATTGAAATTCACTAAATTCGCTCCATTAGTTTGCACTACATAGGTCAAAAAAAATTATGTGATCGAATCAACATTATATCAGGCAGTTTTCAATGCAACAAACCAAAACAAATCTAACTCTGCAAGATTGAGTGTGATTTTATTGTAGGCAGAGCCAGAGCCAACGGAGTAGAATTCTATCGGCGGGGGTTGAGTCCCACGACCCGTCTTTCAATCACCCGCGAGTGAATGCGCTTTTCAGATCAGAGCGCAGAGACGCGCGTCTGCACTTGTCTTCATATTCTTT
>NW_025535329.1:0-104991 GCF_020615455.1 Coregonus clupeaformis | reverse complement strand
TCTATTGCTTTTACTGTGAAACCTTGGTCAAAAACCAACTAAAGGGAATGTTAGCCACGGCTCACAGAATCTATGATCCACTTCCACAAAACACACTCCCTGCTGCTAAACCGAGAGCCTAAACAATTCTTCCTCACATCACCCCTTCAAGTCCTCAATGCCAATCATCATCGTTAATATGCGTTTTTGCATTAAACTGTTAATGCACAGCAGAAGAAATGAACAAGCAAACCTTTATCTAGACTGGATGGATCACACTGCATTAAGCCATACCGGACCATTACGGGAAAGCTTTGGATCATAAACAAATGACATAATGACTAAGAGTTGGTGAGGGAAAAAGGGGGAGTAGGGCCTATTCTATCTGCAGCTACACCCAACTGCAGCCGCGTTAAACTGTACAATGTAGCTTTAAAAATAGGAGTAAACAGTGTTTAGTAAGAAAACCTCTTTTCATTCCACCCGCAATGACACTCCCTCTCTCTTCTCTTCTCTCCTTTCTCTCCCTTTTTCTTTCCCCCCCTTCTCTTCTCTACCTTTCTCTCTCCCCATCCCTCTCCCTCCCTCTCTCCTCCTTCCCTCTCTCCCCGCCCCATCCCTTTCTCTCCTGAATCCAGTAGTGGAGCAACGCGTGGCGCTCAGGAGGTGCTCTGTAATCTATGTTGATGACAGTGACTAGCGAATTATAGGCAGGGCTGGAGTACCCAAAACTGCATTTGGCGTGAACTACCAGCCAAGGTAAGGCGTCCTATTCTCCCGAGGACTGACTCCAGAACAGAGATTTCATCCAGCATATTCACCGGCCGAACTGCCTGACTGATCTGAAGACCACAAGCCCCATGCTCAGTGTAGTGGGTAGAGCAGCGCAGATCTGGAATGCTAAGGCTCTAGAGGTAGCATTTAATGGTGTTTGAATAGTATTGCGTTTTAGTAGTGTAATGGCTGTCAACATGAAAAATGATATGAAGCTAGAGAAATGGGATGTGGGAGTAGAGGAATTTACATAGAATATGAAACGATTATCATAGGGTCATGGTAATTTCGGTCCGTCACATCTGGAAAACGTTATGTACCGGTCTAATCTTCTTTTCTCAGCTCATTGTCTCATTCCCTCTTAACGTCATTGAAGGAGGAGGCCCGAGGGAGATGACATCGATCCTCTCTCTCCAATTACCTTAGGAGAGGAATTGAGGAAACAATCCGAGAGGAAGTTAGGGTATGAAGTGGTACCGCTCAGACACAGCCGTGGACACACCACTCATAGGGCCTAGAGTTTTCCTGGTCAGGCCACGTGGCTTAGGAACAACTAGGCGTTACTCCTGATTACCCATCATCCTGTAATGTGTGTCTATGATGTGGTAACCATAATAGTGCAGCCTAGCCTTCCTGTAACTTTATGCGTGTAAGACATCCAAGAGCTTCTTTTCTCTCCGCGTGTCTGCTCGAAATGTGACTTGAAAGCAGTGGTCTCTGGGTATGAAAGACACAGTTCAGCATTATTTTCCCGGTCCAACTTTCCTCCTCCTGGTTCACCATGGGGAATAGCGGTCAGCAAGCATCAGTAGTCCCTTCAAGACATGAACGTCAATCAATCCTTCTATTCAGTGCCTCAGTGGAGCCAACTGAAGGGCTAAGTGCGCTCATTCAAGGAGCGTGTGGATAGAGACAGATGCAGGAGAAGAAGAACTCATTCCCCCAAACCGGCAGTTGATATGAGACTTCCTTCTTCTTTGTTTTGGGGTGGGGAGACCGGGGGACTTCAGGAGACTAAGAGACCTGGAACGAATGCAAGACAGATTTCCAGACGAGGGGGAGAGAAAACAGTCAAAGCTTTTTGGGATCAGTCCAGATCAGGCCACCCCTGAGAGAGACAGGCTGACTCAGTGAGCTTGATCGAGAGAATGATGCAATGTTGCTTAACTTAGACGACGCTTTAGGGCCTCAAATGAGCTTCGTAATGAATCATCAGGACCCACCCAGTGGCGGGGAGGGATGGAGGGAGTGAGGGGGAGTGAGGGTGGATAACAGGGTGAGAAACACATATTCAACATGTGTGTGTCTGTATGTGAGTGCTGTGTTATTTGTATGTGTGTGTGGGCATGCGATCTGTGGGTGGGTGTATGATAAAACTGTGCAGCGATGAAGCCCCAGTGAGTGAAAGGTGAGGGTTATGCGTGCACTCTCACTTCAAACCTCTTTACATCATCTGGAAGCTTCTCATCAGAGGTAGGGTAGGACTATGTGTTTTCTAGGGGCCATGAGTGGGGTGATTAGGTTATATCCCCAATGACACCCATTCCCTAAGCAGTGCACTTCATAAGAGAAGAGGGTAGTGTTTGGGATGCATCCTGTGTGAACCAGGGCTGACTATGGTGTTTGAGGATATAACTAGAGGTGTGGACTCCGAGCCGTGTGACTTGGATTCAGTCAGACTCCGAGTCATGAATTTGATGACTTCAGACCCTGACTCGACAAAATGTACAAAGACTCTGCAACTCGACTTGGACTTTAACATCAATGACTCGTGGACTTGGACTTGGACTTGCGCCTTATGCGACTCGAGAAGATCTTGCCACGAGGACTGTAAATGACTGCTGCAAAGGCTTGCTAAGAGGACCAAATGACTCAAACCAAAATGTAGGACTTTGACCCGACTTGGAGACTTGATGGTGGCTTTGACTTTTGACTCGACTTGGGACTTGCCTCATCTTTGACTCGACTCTGACTCGGGACCCGAGGGCAAAGATTTGAGACTTACTTGTGATCTTGCATAACAAATGAGACTTTGTCCCACCCTCTGGATATAACCACATAGAATCCTTAGTCTAACTGATTTAAAAAGATTGGGGTAATGTGTTCAGACACCTAAAAGGCCATAAAAGAGACTGATCAAAATCTTAAACCACTGTAGCTGCTAGCAACACCAGGGTCATGGGTTCAATCCCGCTGGCGCCACAAATGTAATGCACTCACTGTGGAGTCTGCTAAACCACAGCTGAATGGAAATTACATACACTTAGCCAACTACATTTAAACTCAGTTTTTTCACAATTCCGCATACTTAATCCTAGTAAAAATTCCCTTGTCTTAGGTCAGTAGGACTTACTCTACTTATTTTAAGAATGTGAAATGTCAGAATAATAGTAGAGAGAATTATTTATTTGAGTTGATTATTTCATCAAACGAAAATCCAGTGGCTCAGAAGTTTACATACACTAATTAGTATTTGTAAAGCAGAACTTTAAATTGTTTAACTGGGGTCAAACGTTTCTGGGTAGCCTTCCACAAGCTTCCCCCACAATAAGTTGCGTGAATTTTCGCCTAATCCTCCTGACAGAGCAGGTGTAACTGAGTCCAGGTTTTAGGCCTCTTGCTCGCACACTCTTTTTCAGCTCTGCCCACAAATTGTTTATAGGATTGAGGTCAGGGCTTTTGTGATGGCCACTCCACCACCTTGACTTTGTTAGTCTAAACCATTTTTGCCACAACTTTGAAGTATGCTTGGAGTCATATTGTTCATTTGGAAGACCCATTTGCGCTAAGCTTTTAAATTCCTTGACTGATGTCTTGAGAGGTTAAGCTTCAACATATCCACACAATTTTCTCTTCCTCATGATGCCATTACTATTTTGTGAAGTGCACTAGTCCCCTCCTGCAGCAAAGCACACCCACAGCATGATGCTGCCACCCCCGTGCATCACGGGCGTTGGCATGGTGTTCTTCGCTTGCAAGCAACCCCCCTTTTTCCTCCAAACATGCTAACGATGGTCATTACATGGCTAAACAGTTCTATTTTTGTTTCATCAGACCAGATACATTTCCCAAAAAAGTAGAATGAATATGATCCGCATGTGCAGTTGCAGACCTGTATTCTGGCTTTTTTATGGCGATTTTAGAGCAGGGCTTCTTCCTCTGAGCGCGTAGTGTGATATAGGACTCGCTTTTACCTAGATACTTTGAACAGTTTCCTCCAGCATCTTCACAAGGTCCTTTGCTGTTGTTCTGGGATTGATTTGCACTTTCGCACAAGGACATTAATCTCTAGGAGACAGAACACGCCGTCCTCTGAGCGGTGCGACGGCCGCGTGGTCCCATGGCGTTTATACCTGCGTATTATTGTTTGTAAAGCCAGATCAACGTGGTACCTTCAGGCATTTGGAAATTGTTCCTGTAAGGATGAACCAGACTTGTGGAGGTCTACCGCTTTCTTTCTGAGTCTAGCTATGATTTCTTTTGATTTTCCCATGATGTCAAGCAAAGAGGGCACTGAGTTTGAAGGTAGGCCTTGAAATACATCCACACAGGTAGGCACTTCTAATTGACTCAAATGATGTCAATTAGCCTAACAGAAGCTTCTAAAGCCAAGTGGACATAATTTTCTGGAATTTTCAAAGCTGTTAAGGCAAAGTCAACTGGTTTAGTGTAATGTGAGACTTTCAGACCCACTGGAATTGTGATACAGTGATATAATCTGTCTGTAAACAATTGTTGGAAAAATTACTTGTGTCAAGTGCAAAAAGTAGATGTCCTAACCAACTACCACAAAACTATAGTTTGTTAATGAGACATTTGTGGGAGTGGTTGAAAACAGTTTTTTATGACTCCAACCTAAGTATATGTAAACTTCCAACTTCAACTGTACATATGGTTATTTTTATTTGTTGTATTTTACCCCCTTTTTCTCCCCAATTTGTGGATATCCAATTGCAACCTTGTCTTATTGCTATGCAACCTCCCCAACGGGCTCGGGAGAGGCGAAGGATCAGTCAGTGCGTTCCGAACAGGACCCGCCAAACCGCGCTCCTTAACACCCGCCCGCTCAACCCAGAAGGCCAAAGCTGCACCAACGGTGTGTCGGAGGAAACACCATTCAGCTGGGACCACCAGCCCGCCACAAGGAGCCCACTCGAGGGAGCGACGATGAGCCAAGCGAAGCCCCCCAGCCAAAACTCCTCCCCCAAACCGGACGCGCGTGCCACCTGGGAACTCCCGGTCACGGTCTTGTAGATACAGCCTGGGATCGAACCCAGGTCTGTAGTGACGCCAGCACTGGGCGCATGCGGTGCCTTAGACCGCCGTGCCACCCAGAGGCCCACATATAATATGTTCTATTGTGTTTACCATTATTAAGAATGGAAGGTTAGATTCTGAATGTTATGGAACTGAATGTAGGGCATACATGTGTGCACCGCTGGGTGTGTAAATGTTTAGGAAATTCATTCCTAACAGCCAGAGGCTAAAAAACACTCCCACTGACTCGGTCAACGACAGTTTTAACCAAACTGAAATCAATGGATCCATTAGTGTCGTATTCCAGCCTCCATGAAAAAAACAAAATTGCCGAGCGCTTTCTCCAAAATTTGAATCAGACTCTCATTGCACTCAAGTTACCAATTATAAATGGAACTAATTATGAGAAGTGTGGCGATTACAACTGATAATGCCCAAACTGTCCTTCAAGTGCACAAAAGATAGCTTTTATCCCATTACAGCCAAATAGAAGTGGGAAGCTCAGCCACACAATGGAAAAATCATACAACTCATCCTAGGAGTAGCTTTTTTCCACTTGAGGCAGCTTATTTGCCTATTCATGCAGCCCCAATAGCAGGTCGTTTGAGCAGTTTGAATGATAAACGTTTCTTTTCTTGGGGATCGGCATAGGTGTGTCTGTTGGTACAACACAGGAGTTATGTATATATTTTTTAGAAAGGATTTAGGAACAGGACTATGTGGTACTATGATGAAGTACTTAAATACTAGCAATAGCAAATGTAGCACATAAAACAAACCTAGAGTCAATGTCTGCGCTCCACTGGAAATCGAATTAACAAAACAAAAAACTCCCATAAGAGAATCTGTCAGTTTAAGCTAGAAATATAAGTGTTTTTGCATTGTAGGCGCCTCTAATCAACCGCATCCGCCGATGTCGCACTTCCCCACTGCGAAGGAAAGTTGACAGAGCTAGAGCAGTGTTTGACAGACGATGAGACATCCCGAAAATTGGCCTTCTCACAAAATCGTGGAACGGTTTGGCCTACAAACTATAAACCCTGGATGGAAAGATGAGACTCTCACCAACATCGATGCTTCCTTTGGGACGCCTGAAGTCGGTACAGCCGATCTGCCAACCTCTGTCTGTAGAATATCCAAACAGTTTGGAGCAGCACACTAATATGAATTGGTCTTTCACAAAAATCGAGAACGATTTGGGCCTACAAACCAATATAAACCCTCATGTACAGTGGGGGAAAAAGTATTTAGTTAGCCCAGTTTTCTCCCACTTAAAAAGATGAGAGAGGCCGGTAATTTTCATCATAGGTAAATCGTCAACTAAGACAGACAAATTAGAGAGAAAAAAATCCAGAAAATCACATTGTAGGATTTTTTTATGAATTTATTTGCAGAAATTATGGTGGAAAATAAGTATTTGGTCACCTACAAACAAGCTAAAGATTTCTGGCTCCTCAAAGACCTGTAACTTCTTTTCTAAGAGGCTCCTTTGTCCTCCACTCGCTACCTGTCAATTCATGGCACCTGTTTGAACTTGTTATCAAAGATAAAAGACACCCACCCACAACCTCAAACAGTCACACTCCAAACTCCACTATGCGGCCAAGACCAAAGAGCTGCTAAAGGACACCAGAGACAAAATTGACCTGCACCAGGCTGGGAAGAGAATCTGCAACAAGTAAGCAGCTTGGTTTGAAGAAATCAACTGTGGGAGCAATTATTAGGAAATGGAAGACATACAAAGACCACTGATAATCCCTCGATCTGGGGCTCCACGCAAGATCTCACCCGGGGTCAAAATGATCACGGAGAACGAGTGAGCAAAAAATCCCACAACCACACGGGGGGACTAGTGAATGACCTGCAGAGAGCTGGGACCAAAGTAACAAAGCCTACCATCAGTAACACACTACACCGCCAGGGACTCAAATCCTGCAGTGCCAGACGTGTCCCCCTGCTTAAGCCAGTACATGTCCAGGCCCGTCTGAAGTTTACTAGAGACGCATTTGGATGATCCAGAAGAGGATTGGGAGAATGTCATATGGTCAGATGAAACCAAAATATAACTTTTTGGTAAAAACTCAACTCGTCGTGTTTGGAGGACAAAGAATGCTGAGTTGCATCCAAAGAACACCATACCTACTGTGAAGCATGGGGGTGGAAACATCATGCTTTGGGGGCTGTTTTTTTCTGCAAAGGGACCAGGACGACTGATCCGTAAAGGAAAGAATGAATGGGGCCATGTATCGTAGATTTTGAGTGAAAACCTCCTTCCATCAGCAAGGGCATTGAAGATGAAACGCGGTGGGTCTTTCAGCATGAAAATGATCCCAAACACACCGCCCGGCACCGAAGGAGTGGCTTTCGTAAGAAGTATTTCTGGTCCTGGAGTGGCCTAGCCAGTCTCCAGATCTCAACCCCATAGAAAATCTTTGGAGGGGAGTTGAAAGTCCGTGTTGCGCCAGCGACAGCCCCAAAACATCACGCTCTAGAGAGGTGATCTGCATGGGAGGAATGGGCCAAAAATACCAGCAACAGTGTGTGAAAACCTTGTGAAGACTTACAGAAAACGTTTGACCTGTGTCATTGCCAACATAGGGTATATAACAAAGTATTGAGAAACTAATAAATTCATAAAAAATCCTACAATGTAATTTTCTGGAATTCTTTTTCTCATTTTGTCTGTCATAGTTGACGTTTACCTATGATGAAAATTACAGGCCTCTCTCATCTTTTTAAGTGGGAGAACTTGCACAATTGGTGGCTGACTAAATACTTTTTTTCCCCACTGTACATGTCGGTTATTTTGCTCTAGGAAGCCCAAAGGCCTCACAAGACTCGTCTGAAGGTCCCCCGGTACCAGATGAAAACATTTATGGAAGTATATATGTATGTAGACTGTTTAGTGCCACAAAAATAAGGGGTTAAATACATGTATCCTCTATCTTATATCTCTCAGATATAGGACAGAAACTTCAGAACAAACTTCCTTTAGATTTTTTTTGTTGACTATCTGTTGTTCCATGTAGTGAATCTGTTATTCAATGCGTTTGTATGGGCTAATAGCAGTAAATGTTAGCATTTTTGTGAGTACCAGTGATGTTTTTTTTCTAACTCTTTGAAGACTTTTATTCATTTTCTTAATGTCAAATCCAGGCTTTGAAGCTTCTATAACTGTCATCAAAAGTATTACATTTTGAACCTTAAACAGTTGGTCCCTGTAGGACAGAGTTCTTCAATTCCGGTCCAGGAGGGCCGAAACACCTCTGTTTTTCATCCTTTCCTTCTAATCAGGGGCTAATTCAGACCTGGGACACCAGGTGAGTGCAATTAACTACCAGGTAGAAATAAAAAACAGAAGTGTTTCGGCCCTCCAGGACCAGAATTGAAGAACCCTGCTGTAGGAGAACATTTTTTGGTTCCAGGTGGAACACTGTTTGGTTCTAGGTAGAACCTTTTCACCAAAATAGGGTTCTCCTATAGGGACAGGCAAATAACCATTTTTGAAACCCTTTTATCAAGAGTGTAAGCCTATTTCTCACAGACTTTGACATGTTTTAATAAAACAAGCTAGCTACTTTCAGTCCAGACAAACATCCACCCTGGCTCTGAAGTTGTTTCCACAGCATACCGATGAGGTATAGGGACTGGGGTGATTGCTGCGCTTTTGCAACCATGTGCAACCTGAATAAACTGAAATAGGTTTACACTTTATTTCTTCTCATTCTCTACTGGCTCCAGGCTCAGCACTATAGAGTTCTTGGCTGGCAATATACCACAGAAGGCATTACAGCAATAAAGATGAGAGGATTGAGATGGGGTAATAGTAGAGTGGCTCTCCCTGTTGGAAACTGTGTGGGGACTGCAGTAACAGAACAGTCAGAGCAGTGTGAGTAGGTGTTCGCCTGTCTGAAATATATATATCCCATAGCACCTTGGAGATGACGGGGACCCAGAGGAAGACCAGGCCCTGTAGTCTGACTAGCCTGGTGATGGCTGGGATAGGTAGACCTGATAACTGTCAGGATGTACTATTCAGGGTTGTGGTTGGGTGTGTGTGTGTGTGTGTGTGTGTGTGTGTGTGTGTGTGTGTGTGTGTGTGTGTGTGTGTGTGTGTGTGTGTGCGTCGTGTGTGCGTGTGTGCGTGTGTTTGTGTGCGCGCGCGCATTCGTGCATGCGTGCTTGGTGGACATGTTTGCATGCCTGCCCGCCTGAGTGTGTGGGTGGGTTGCCAAGCTGTAGATAAGGATGCATGTCGGTATAATAGAGAATAAAAGGCTGGTGGGAGTGAATTAATCTCCCATAGTGTGCTGCATTAAACAGGTCGATACACTGCAAATACCCTCCATTACGTTTGATAATGAATAGCAGCAGTCAGTAATCCAATAGATAATACAGGGCTTTATGCTGAAAAGTAACATCCATATTCTTTACATCCATGAAATGTATGTAATTATCCATAGAAAAATGAATTGGTACTTCAGTTTGCAACTGACTTGTTTTTTCTGAGAACAATATGTTTTCTGAGAATATATTTTTTTCTGATAATGTTTTCCTTTGTATAGTTGTTTTGTTCAGACTATAGCCCTAGACTGTTGTGAGGGGCAAATATGTGGTGCAATTACTGAGTAATTGACACATTTTGCATATAAAATAGTTAAATAAATCCTCAGGGCATATCTCATTAGTAAAACATTTAAAACATGTATTTCTCTCTCTCTCTCTCTCTCTCTCTCTCTCTCTCTCTCTCTCTCTCTCTCTCTCTCTCTCTCTCTCTCTCTCTCTCTCTCCAGCCCATAGCTCCATTTTCAGTGGATACTGACATCATCAGACAGCCATCAGAGACCCATTGTCAGCCACTCAGCAGTCCACTTAAATCACTCCATGGTGAATGTTCTAACTGAGGCCTTGACTGGAGCACTTGCACTTGAGTGAATAGGGCCTGACAACTAGCCTACATGCTAGTAAGCATGTTGTGGCGCAGCATGAGCCATGTTAACCTCTCTACCCCTTTACTGGGGGTGCACATACTGTAACATTCTTTATAACACAACATGGCTTTGGATACTTGAATGTATTGTTTTCTCACCTTGACATGGGGTCCTTGATAACAACTGCATCGGATCTTTAAAGTGTAATTTATGGCAATAAACAACTTATTTGATAGAAAACGGCCTATGTGGCATCGGTATTAGTCTGAAACATTTATTCTAGTGTCAAAATTGACTAGAAAGTGTAAATAGGATACATTTGGTCATAAAGTCAGTCTCGTCCAAAACAGAGTTTTGTTAGTTCATCATGACTTACTTGAGGGTTGGGTTATGATTTCGACAATGCTCACTTGCCCACTAACATGGGATACATAGCTGCGGTAATTGTGCTCTATCCAACACACAGACAGTGAGACAGACCTGCCCAGCAGGGCAATTAATCAGTCTTTGTTTACATAGACAACAAGTCGCAATTTTTGTTATTTGAGAAACACTGCCTTAGCTAGATGTAAATTTGCACGACTAAAACCTTGGCAAAAACGTCACAATGTATTACAGATTTCTTAAATTATCTTAGATTCATTCTGACAATTTTGAGGAAGTGATACTGGCTTTGTTCCTATGGTGTCTCATGGTGTACTAACATCAGTAACTGCCACATTGAACCACACCCCAAAGACTGAACTCTTGTTTCTGTTAATGAACAACAGAGAAGCACATGCGGAATCGGTGTGTTCAGTCGCTCTTTTAATGTTGAAGGTGTTAACTCTATATGCTGGAAATGAGTATGGATTTTATTTCAGGTATTCTGATGCAGACCAATGCACGTCCATGTCCATCCTTCCTAATGTCTAGCTGGTTATTTTGTTCAAGTTCAATAAAACTTTACATTGATCTCAAGTTGAACCAAGTTACATGAAGGACCATTGCTGTCTCTTATTCCTAAACCCTCCAAATACAGTAGAGTTGAGTGAGGTGGTGAGTTTGGAAAAGTTGATAGCCCCATATCTTTCCTCTGAATGACCTTTAAAGTGTGTGTCTTCGACTCTGGGCCCTGGGGCCAAACAGGCCAGGAAAATGAAAACCTGTATGGGCACTGGCAGACAAGGTGTTGGATGGAGAGGGAAGAGGAGAGGAGATTGTGCGTGTGTGTTTGTCTGTGTGTGTGCCTGTTTGTTTGTTTATGTGTGTGTCCATACATCCGTGCATGTGCATCTGTGACTGCATTTGTGCATGTGTTACATAAAATACTGCCTATAGACTGGTTTTGCAGTATATGGGCATTTAATAAATCTCATTGTTTCATAGCTACATTCCCGTTATGAACTAATGAGCGCGTGAGGAGTAGAAATAGGCACCTTCTTTCGGCATTGCATTAAGCTGAGCCCTTCAGTGGTGTGCTGGCACCTTTTGTGTCGATCAAAATAGACTCTTAGGTTGCTGGCTCTCTGCGAACAAGAGAGCTTAATGGACTATTTAAATGACTGGAGGTTTGGGAGGAAAACACAGACAGGATAAAAATGGCTGTCATGTGCTCAAGCTAAAGAAAAAACTAATCAATATTCTCTTTAAATAGAGCATGAAGGTAAAATCCAATTACACATAATGCTTCTGAAAGTCAAAATAACACTTTGTCTTACTTCCTTGTGCTTCTCCTTTGCCACATGTGACAGCAGGCATGACAAATGGTCCGGAGCTTTGATTTGATATAGAACAGGGGAAAAGGGGAAAGTAATGTGCTTTCTAAGAGATTGCGTTCTACTTTCTTTCCCCTAGCCTAGCTGCTAGCTAGCAGCATATTAAGCTAGCAGGGTTTTCCTGAGGGCTTGAACGCAGCCTGCCACGCGGTTAGCCATTGTGGCTGGGACCGCGGATTGTCCCTGTGGTGAATGATGAACGGAGTCAGGCGCAGGAGTAAAATAACCGGATGCAGATGTATTCCTTCCAGACATACAATGCGCCTACAACGGCAATCGAAACAGGTACAGGGGAAACAATCCTCCCTGACCAAACACAGTCTCAGAAAATACAATAAATGTAATGACACAGGGGAAAATCAACCCTGGCAAAATAAATGAGAGTATCTCAACCGAGCTACTCTCCTCCCACATAGAACAATCACTCACAAAGACAAGGGGGCAGAGGGAACACATATACACAGACTAATTAGGGGATGAGCACAAGGTGTATGTGATTGACAAGACAAGACAAGTGGAGTGATGAGAATGGGAGCGGCAGTAGCTAGTAAGCCGGTGACGACGAACACTGAAACCTGCCCGAACAAGGAGGGGAGGCAGCCTCGACGGAAGTCGTGACAGTCCCGGGTTTGTGGCTGTCTAGATCCCTGCTGTTTGTTGTTTTCAATCTTCCCTGTGACCTGCCCTGTCTGGAACTGCGGGGAGTAACAGCGTAACCTACGTTGCTAGCTTCTACCATGACAAAGACCGTTGTCGAGGACAGTGGCGTCTCTCTATCACACGTGAAGGATCTTTTAAATAAAAAAAAAGAGTTCTACAAGAAGTTGTTGCAACAGCAAGGAAATAGCTTCAAGTGCTTTGTCCAAACACTGGTGGATTCAACTAATAAAAGAATGGACGACCTGACCAGAGAAGTCCAGGACCTAAAGAACAGTCTGTAGTTCTCCCAGGGTCAGCTCAATGAGTTGAAACAGCAGAACGGCAAGATTACAGCAACCTGTAAGTCATTGAAAGAGGACATCTGTTCTGTGTGTGAACAATTAAGGCATAACAACATGGTTGTGGACAGAATTGCAGAATCTCCACATGAGACCTGGACGGAGTCTGAGTACAAAGTGAGGGAAAGGATCTCTGAGAAATTGAAGATGGACCACAGGAAGATTGAGATGGAGCGCGCCCACAGGACTGGAAAACCCACCACCGACCCAGGTGACAGGCCCATGCCGATAGTGGTCAAGTTCCTGAGGTTCAAGGACAAGGTAGCTGTTCTGGAAAGAGCCAAGAACTTGAGAGGAACATCTTTCTCAAAGAGGACTATCCTGAAGCTGTGCGCCAGAAGAGGAAATAACTTATCCCAGCCATGAAAGCTGCCAGAGCACGTGGGGAATTGCTTACATCCGCTATGACAGGCTCATTGTCCACCCTCCCACCCAGAAGCCTGGAAGGGATGATGGAGCCAGGCCTATGGGTTCGTAGCTTCAACCCCGCAGCATACACACACACACACACACACACACACACACACACACACACACCAATTGATTAATGGACTGTTGAATGTATATTTTTTTATCATGCTTTGTTTGCTCTTTTCAGTATTATGTCCATCTCTGATTAGCTACCCAGGAAAGGGCTGAAAATAGCCCATATTAATATATGTAGCCTTAGAAATAAGGTTAATGAAATCAATAACTTGCTAACATCAGATAACATTCATATATTAGCCATTTCTGCGACTCACTTAGATCATTAATTTGATGATACAGCAGTAGCAATACAAGAATATCACATCTATAGAAGAGACAGAAATGCTTATGGGGAGGTGTTTCTGTATATATTCAGAGCCATATCCCTGTAATGCTTAGAGAAGATCTTATGTCAAGTGTTATTGAAGTGTTGTGGTTGTAGGTTCACTTGCCACATCTAAAGCCTTTTCTTTTGGGGTGTTGCTATAGGCCACCAAGTGCGAACAGTCAGTATCTAAATAATATGTGTGAAATGCTTGATAGTGTATGTGATATAAACAGAGAGGTCTACTTTCTTGGGGACTTGAATATTGACTGGTCCACTCAAGAGGAAGCTTCTCACTGTAACCAGTGCCTGTAATCTGGTTCAGGATATTAATCAACCTACCAGGGTGTTTACAAACACTACAGGAACAAGATCATCCACATGTATCGATCACATTTTTACTAATACCGTAGAACTTTGTTCTAAAGCTGTATCCGTACCCATTGGATGCAGTGATCACAATATAGTGGCTACATCCAGGAAAGCCAAAGTTCCAACAGCTGGGCCTAAAATAGTGTTTAAGAGATCATACAAAAGATTTTGCTGTGACTCATATGTGGTTATGTAAAAAATATTTGTTGGTCTGATGTGATTAATAAGGAGCATCCAGACTCTGCACTTGATGAATTTATGAAATTGCTTCTTCCAATGATTGATAAACATGCACCTGTTGGCCTCCCGAGTGGCGCAGTGGTCTAAGGCACTGCATCGCAGTGCTAGCTGTGCCACTAGAGATCCTGGTTTGAGTCCAGGCTCTGTCGCAGCAGGCCACGACCGGGAGACCCATGGGGAAGCGCACAATTGGCCCAGCGTCGTCCAGGTTAGGGGAGGGTTTGGCTGGCAGGGATGTTCTTGTCCTATCGTGCACTAGCGACTCCTGTGGCGGGCCGGGCGCAGTGCACGCTGACTCGGTCGCCAGGTGTACAGTGTTTCCTCCAACACATTGGTGCGGCTGGCTTCCGGGTTAAGCGGGCATTGTGTCAAGAAGCAGTGCGGCTGGGTTGGGTTGTGTTTTGGAGGACGCACGGCTCTCGACCTTCGCCTCTTACGTGTCCGTACGGGAGTTGCAGCGATGGGACAAGACTGTAACTACCAATTGGGGTAAAACAATAAATAAAAAAACATGCACCTGTTAGGAATCTGACTGTTAGAGCTGTTAAGGCTCCATGGATTGATGATTAATTGAAAAACTGTATGGTTGAAAGAGATGGGGCAAAAGGAGTGGCTAATAAGTCTGGCTGCACATCTGACTGGTTGACTTACTGCAAATTGAGAAATTATGTGACTAAACCCAACAAAAAGAAGAAGAAACTGTATTATTAAGCCAAGATCAATGATATAAAGAATGATGGAGAAAAACTTTGGAGTACTTTAAATGAAATTAAGGGCAGAAAGACAAATTCAACTCCATCTTTCATCGAATCAGATGGCTTATTCATCACAAAACCATTTGATGTTTCCAATTATTTTAATGATTACTTCATTGGCAAAGTGGGCAAACTTAGGCAGGAATTGCCAACAATTAACAGTGAGCCATTGTATTCATGTAAAAAGTATTGTTATCGATCAATAATGACAAACCTCCTGGCATTGACAACTTAGATGGAAAGCTACTGAGGATGGCAGCTGATTTTATAGCCACTCCTATATGTCATATCTTTAATCTGAGCCTAGAGGAAAGTCTTTGTTCTCAGGCCTGGAGGGAAGCCAAAGTAATTCCGCTACCCAAGAATGGTAAAGTGGCCTTTACTGGTTCTAACAGCAGACCTATAAGCTTGCTGCCAGCTCTTAGCAAACTGTTAGAAAAAAAGTTTTTTGACCAAATACAATGCTATTTATCTGTAAACAAATTAACAACAGACTTTCAGCAAGCATATAGGGAAGGGCACTCAACATGTACTTCACTGACACAAATAACTGATGATTGGTTGAAAGAAATTGTGGGAGCTGTACTGTTAGATTGACCATAACCTGATATTGTTATGGCTTTTCAACCTCTGCCATATCGTGGATTCAGAGCTATCTATCTAATAGAACTCAAAGAGTTTTCTTTAGTGGAAGCTTCTCTAATGTCAAACATGTAAAGTGTGGTGTACCACAGGGCAGCTCTCTAGGCCCTTTACTCTTTTCTATTGTTACCAATGACCTGCCACTGGCATTAAACAAAGCATGTGTGTCCATGTATGCTGACGATTCAACCATATACTCATCAGCAACCACAGCTAATGAAGTCACTGGCTGTTGAACAAGTTCAGGAGACTAAATTACTTGGCGTTACCTTAGATTGTAAACTATCATGGTCAAAACATATAGATTCAATGGTTGTAAAGATGGGGAGAGGTCTGTCCGTAATAAAGAGATGTTCTGCTTTTTTGACACCACACTCCAAAAAGCAAGTTCTGCAGGTTCCAGTTTTGTTTAATCTTGATTATTTTCCAGTTGTGTGGTCCAGTGCTGCAAGGAAATACCTAGTTAAGCTGCAGCTGGCTCAAAACAGAGCGGCACGTCTTGCTCTTCATTGTAATCATAGGGTTGATATAAATACTATGCATGCCAGTCTCTCTTAGCTAAGAGTTGAGGAGAGACTAATTGCATCACTTCTTTTATAAGAAACATTATTGAAAATCCCAAATAGTTTGCATAGTCAACTTACACACAGCTCTAACACACACACTTACCCCACCAGACATGCCAACAGGGTTCTTTTCACGGTCCCCAAATCCAGAAAAAATTCAAGAAAGCGTACAGTATTATATAGAGCCATTATTGCATGGAACTCCGTTCCATCTCATATTGCTCAAATAAACAGCAAACCTGGTTTCAAAAAACAGATAAAGCAACACCTCACGGCACAACGCCTCTCCCCTATTTGACCTAGATAGTTTGTGTGTATGTATTGTGATGTCACGAGAGGCTGTGTCCTGGAGGGACGTTACATCCCCCTGAGGTGGCTGCAAACCCAGACAGCTATGGCTCCATCTGCTGGTATGGTCGGGAACTCCACCCTCTATGGCCAATCTTCCCACGCAGCTGAAACAAATGAGGAGCTGATGAGCTGAAGGTTTGGAAGGGAAGAGACACACTGAGGGGAGTGTGTGGGGGGGTGAAGAAACACAGTCTCCAACCTGGGCTCTCTGGAGGACAAGAGTGCTGCACGTCCACTTCAATGAGGAATATAAGGATTTGGAGATACTTACCTTTGGGAAATACTCACCTTTGGATATATGCACCTGTGGAAATACGTGAGAGACATTTGGAAGGACTTTTTGCTGGGTTGGCCACTAGCTGCAACGTGGACTACAGTAAGGCTGGGGAAAAGTTATCTGAGCGAGGGAGAATTATGATTTTGGATGTGGAAGAGACATCCCTGAACTGTTAACCCTTAAAGAGCCACAAGAGAACAGAATTTTGTTATATTTTCGTTAATTTCCCAAGACCTATAATAAAATCCTTGTTTTGTTTGAACCTTGTCTCCTTGCACTACTTGAGCAATCCCGCTGAAAGCTGTGTAGCCTCTCGTGACGTCACAGATGGTGGAGAACACGGGCAAGCTCAAGCGTTAATAGTGCATGTCAGAGGAGGATACCGAAGGTTTGATCACCCAGTTTTCCAAGTTGGCCGTAGGCTCCCCGCCGACTGAAATGGAGGACATATTGAAAGCCCTTGTTGCTGGCCAGCAAGCCCAGATGCAAGCAAACGTGGCTCTCTTGGAGGAGCAAAAGAAAGCCAACCTTCTGAAGGCAGAGGAATTGCAGTTGCAGAGACAGATGGTTGTCCAAAATACCCGCCCAATAAAGGCAAGTGACTTTATATCTAAGATGGGAGCTACCGATGACATTGAGGCATACCTGCATGCATTTGAGGCCACGGCCACTAGGGAAGCCTGGCCCAAGCAACAGTGGGTTGGTCTGTTAGCCCCCTTCCTAACCGGGGAATCGCTGAATGCTGTCCGGGACCTGGGCCCTGACCAGGTTACTGACTATGA
Source organism: Coregonus clupeaformis (assembly GCF_020615455.1). Classification (NCBI taxonomy): domain Eukaryota; kingdom Metazoa; phylum Chordata; class Actinopteri; order Salmoniformes; family Salmonidae; genus Coregonus; species Coregonus clupeaformis. The sequence continues at coordinate 87,517 of NW_025535329.1, read as the reverse complement.
TGCCCTGAAGTCTGAGATCCTCAGCAGATATGGACTCACAAAGTTTGGTATGGCCCAGCGCTTTCACAGCTGGACCTTCCAACCAGACCAACCTCCTCGGGCGCAGATGCATGAACTTGTCCGAATCGCAAGGAAATGGCTGGATCCGCAGAGGAATACAGCAGCGGCGGTGGTGGAGGCCGTTGTGGTGGATCGTTACCTACGCGCCCTGCCTTATGAGGCAAAACGGTTCATCAGTCAACAGGCCTTGACCACGGCTGATCTGACCGTGGAAGCTGTGGAAAAGTACCAGGCCACAGCGGAGATGCTGAATGCTTCCTGAAAAGACCCCAGGAGTGCGGCCCCACCACAAATGGGAAGAACCCATCCAAAGGACCCCAAGGTCTCGAACCCAGCCACGTCAGGACTTATCCCGGCTCCAGGGGGAGCCAGAAACCAGGCGGGTCCAAGAAGAGTACACCAGGAGGGGAAACTCGACAGTGTTACCGGTGTGGGGAGATGGGACATATCTCCTGGCAGTGTGGGAAACCAGCCGATGAACCTATGCCCACTGCGGAGTCCTCCAGCTCAGCACCCACACACCGTTTTGCCTCGCTCTTGGGAGTCGTAGATGGCGGCCCAGATCGACCCCCCACCTGCCCGGTAACTGTGAATCACCATGATGTGGAGGCCTTACTGGATTCTGGTAGCCGGGCCACCCTGGTGCGTAAGGATTTGGTGGGCCCAACGTGTCTGACCCCGGGGAAAGTCCTCCCAGTTTCCTGTGTCCATGGAGACACCAGAGAATACCCCATTACTGAACTTACAATGACCAGCACACGGGGAACCATACACACGACGGCGGGGGTGGTTGATTCCCTCCCCGTCCCTGTCCTAATTGGACGAGACTGCCCAGCCTTTTACCCACTCTGGAGAGAGTCTCAGGAGAGGATAACCCGAGTACCTCGGAAACGGAGAGGCTCTGATAGGGATGGCAGGTGCCCAGACCGACACAGAGACTGGTCCGGATACGGGAGAAGAGAACGCAGCCCAGGAAAGTGCTCCGTTCTCCAGGGAAGAAGACGTCCCAGGCACCCAAGAGCTTCCCCCTCTCACAGGCCAGTATGGGCTGGCAAGCACCACGGCAATGCGGACGCCCTCTCCCGGCGTGATGCCTTCTTCGCTGCCTTTACCCCGACGAGGACGTCGGTCCCGAGGAGGGGGATGTGTGATGTCACGAGAGGCTGTGTCCTGGAGGGACGTTACATCCCCCCTGAGGTGGCTGCAAACCCAGACAGCTATGGCTCCATCTGCTGGTATGGTCGGGAACTCCACCCCTCTATGGCCAATCTTCCCACGCAGCTGAAACAAATGAGGAGCTGATGAGCTGAAGGTTTGGAAGGGAAGAGACACACTGAGGGAGTGTGTGGGGGGTGAAGAAACACAGTCTCCAACCTGGGCTCTCTGGAGGACAAGAGTGCTGCACGTCCACTTCCATGAGGAATATAAGGATTTGGAGATACTTACCTTTGGGAAATACTCACCTTTGGATATATGCACCTGTGGAAATACGTGAGAGACATTTGGAAGGACTTTTTGCTGGGTTGGCCACTAGCTGCAACGTGGACTACAGTAAGGCTGGGGAAAAGTTATCTGAGCGAGGGAGAATTATGATTTTGGATGTGGAAGAGACATCCCTGAACTGTTAACCCTTAAAGAGCCACAAGAGAACAGAATTTTGTTATATTTTCGTTAATTTCCCAAGACCTATAATAAAATCCTTGTTTTGTTTGAACCTTGTCTCCTTGCACTACTTGAGCAATCCCGCTGAAAGCTGTGTAGCCTCTCGTGACGTCACAGTATTTATATGCAGGCTACGTGTGCCTTTTGAAAATATTTATGTAGTTATGTCCTTGAGCTGTTCTTGTCTATTAATGTTCTGTATTATGTCATGTTTCATGTTTTGTGTGGACCCCAGGAAGAGTAGTTTCTGCTTTTGCAACAGCTAATGGGGATCCTAATAAAATTCCAAATACCAAATACCATTGGATCTTCTAGAACAGGGGTATTCAACTCTTACCCTACCTGGTCCCGAGCCTGCTTGTTTTCTGTTCTACCTGATAATGAATTGCACCTACCTGGTGTCCCAGGTCTAAATCAGTCCCTGATTAGAGGGGAACAATGAAAAAAGCAGTAGAATTGAGGTCCAGAGTTGAAATTGAGGGTTCTAGAAGATAAAAGTGAACTTTGAGGAAACCTAAAAGCTGCTCTTATCTTGAGGATAAACATCAAATCTCATAAACCCAAGTTTAACTGTGGGCTGATTTAACCAAGTTTAGGTTTAAATGTAAAGGGTCAATCTGTAGTTCAAACAAAGCAGCCACCCCGCCACTGATTAGGTAAGCACAATGATGTGGCTGGAGAAATGTAAGCACTCTCTAATTCATAGACAGAGCTATGGATGTAAGGACTGACCATCCATGAGATAAAATTATAGTTTGAATCATGTTTTGAGGCTATACATTGTTTCTTTACAATTACATTGTTTACGAACAATTGAGTAAAGAAAGCTTATATTTTGGGTTCTAATAGGGTACGACAGTTTAATTAAACATTTATATTCAGTTATATTCTTTAAGAATAAATAGGTATATCATTCTTTGTCATTAACTCAAAAAATTGATTTAATAATATGCCATTTAGCAGACGCTTTTATCCAAAGCGACTTACAGTCATGTGTGCATACATTTTTACATATGGGTGGTCCTGGGGATCGAACCCACTACCCTGGCGTTACAAGCGCCATGCTCTACCAATTGAGCTACAGAGGACCACAGAGGACCGCAGATTGCAGCTTTAAGTTTAAGTTCAGAAACAGGTGTTCAAAATCACGCTATCGTATTCATGATATCTTCCTGTCAAGCTTACAGTGCATTGATTAAATATCTAAGGTCAAATTATGCATTCATATCCATAGTTAATTCAGATTTATTGAAATTCACCATGAGATGTTTTTGGCATTTAATAAAACACAAAGAAATTACTTCGGCATCGGCTGCCTGGACCACAAGAATTTCATTAAACATTTATGAAAACAAATGCAGACATGCGAGTCCCTGGAGCGGCAGGTAATCACCGGGGAGGAAGAAATTGAAGGATTTTTACTAAGGCTCTTTCACTTTTCTTTACCAGAAGAAGAAAAGGGCCAGTATCTCTGCTCAAAGAACCACAGGGAAAAAAACATGTCCTCCCCAGCTTGAGTAGATCTTGTTGATCTTGTCTTTCTCTGGCAGCTGTGAGGTTAGAACATATACCAGTCACAACATGTCCAGCAGCTTTCAACTCAAGCACTAGCAACCTGTCATACACACTTGCATGTACACAAACTTGATCTCAGCGTAGCATATAGGCCAAGAAACTGTATGAATATCATAGTCAAGCACAAGAAAGCAGTCAAACACGCATGTGTACTCACTCGCACACATGCATGCACGCAGGGCCGGCCCTAGGTATAAGTGACATAAGTGACCAAAAAACATATGTATATTATTTTTTCTTGGGAACTCAGTCAGGTGATATATACACATTTTTAGATTGGCAAATTAGTCTAGCCAGCTATCTAAACTTATAGTCATCATGGCTGAATTACCAACCAGGCACGCAGGGCATGTGCCCAGGGGTTCTGGTCTCGAGGGCCCCCATTGATATCATATTAACATGGCAAAAGTCATGGCAAAATGTGTAGAATTGCAGGAAATTAGCTTTAAAACTGCAACAAACAAAAAATCAAACCTATGGCAAAATATGTAGAACTGCAGGAAACTGTAACACTGACATTTCTTCTCTCTGCCATGTTGTGACTTTGGCTATGGATATTCAAGATAATTTACTGATTAATTACTGGAATAATTAATTGTTCTAATTGATCCTGCCATTCAGGACCTCTAAAAATGGTAAAAGACTCCAACCAGCCTAGTCATAGACTGTTCTCTCTGCTACCGCACGGCAAGCGGTACCGGAGCGCCAAGTCTAGGTCCAAAAGACTTCTTAACAGCTTCTACCCCCCAAGCCATAAGACTCCTGAACAGTTGGTTTTCCAATCCAAATTAATCTGAGGGTCACCATTAAGGGTTTTGCTCTAGAGAGACCCCTTGAAATAACTCTATCAGTAGTTATCATTAACCATTATACCATGCATCCTATATCAACAGTCTTAATCAACAGTCAATTTACTATATTCTCATTCTGAATGGTCATCGAGCTCTCAGACTTCAAGAATCCAATCGCTCGTTAAGGACTTCAATGCAACAACCAAGTTTTATTGCTAGACTAACATAGATTGAAAATGAGGTAGCTAGGTACAGTTGTCTTAATAGACACAAGATGCATCACAGCAAGGTATGGCAACTGGTCGGCCTCCGACCGCAAGGCACTACAGAGGGTAGTGAGTACGGCCCAGTACATCACTGGGGCCAAGCTTTCTGCCATCCAGGACCTCTATACCAGGCGGTGTCAGAGGAAGGCCCTAAACATTTTCAAAGACTCCAACCAGCCTAGTCATAGACTGTTCTCTCTGCTACCGCACGGCAAGCAGTACCGGAGCGCCAAGTCTAGGTCCAAAAGGCTTCTTAACAGCTTCTACCCCAAGTCATAAGACTCCTGAACAGCTACTCATGGCTACCCAGACTATTTGCATTGCCCCCAAAAGGCTAGGGTCGGCCCTGCATGCATGGCACACAGTGCACATTAATCAACATTCCTGTAAAAGTGCTGTTTTTTGCCTCAATTTTTGGACCGCAGTCCCAGGGCAGGTTATTAAAAGGACAATACAGACACACAATGAGCACATACAGAGCAACACATGACAAGCAACCCTTACCACACAGACAGAGAGAGAAATAACACAAAACACAAGCAAACAAAGTTACAGAAAAATAACGAGCAATGTTTACGTACCTCAGAAGCTACAGACAACAGACAACATGGAAGCGGCTATACACAGCAAGGTATTGTGTTCACACACCTGATTGTTCTTTAGCCATGTCTTTAGGTTACTTGTGAAAGCGCGGTAGGCTTGAAAACTATTACAGACTACAAAAGGAAGCACAGCCGCGAGCTGCCCAGTGACACAAGCCTACCAGACGAGCTAAACCACTTCTATGCTCACTTCGAGAAAAGCAACACTGAAGCATGCATGATAGCACTAGCTGTTCCGGATAACTATGTGATCAAGCTCTCCGTAGCCGATGTGAGTAAGACTTTTAAGCAGGTCAACATTCACAAGGCCGCGGGGCCAGACGGATTACCAGGACGTGTACTCCGAGCATGTGCTGACCAACTGGCAAGTGTCTTCACTGACATTTTCAACATGTCCCTGACTGAGTCTGTAATACCAACATGTTTCAAGCAGACCACCATAGTCCCCGTGCCCAAGGACACTAAGATAACCTGCCTAAATGACTACCGACCCATAGCACTGACGTCTGTAGCCATGAAGTGCTTTGAAAGGCTGGTCATAGCTCACATCAACACCATTATCCCAGAAACCCTAGACCCACTCCAATTTGCATACCGCCCCAACAGATCCACAGATGATGCAATCTCTATTGCTCTCCACACTGCCCTTTCCCACCTGGACAAGAGGAACACCTACGTGAAAATGCTATTCATTGACTACAGCTCAGCGTTCAACTCCATAGTGCCCTCAAAACTCATCACTAAGCTAAGGATCCTGGGACTAAACACCTCCCTCTGCAACTGGATCCTGGACTTCCTGATCGGCCGCCCCCAGGTGGTAAGGGTAGGTAACAACACATCTGCCACGCTGATTCTCAACACGGGGCCCCTCAGGGGTGCGTGCTCAGTCCCCTCCTGTACTCCCTGTTCACCCATGACTGCATGGCCAGGCACGACTCCAACACCATCATTAAGTTTGCCGACAACACAACAGTGGTAGGCCTGATCACCGACAATGATGAGACAGCATATAGGGAGGAGGTCAGAGACCTGGCCGTGTGGTGCCAGGATAACAATCTCTCCCTCAACGTGACCAAGACAAAGGAGATGATTGTGGACTACAGGGAAAAAAAGAGGACTGAGCACGCCCCCATTCTCATCGACGGGGCTGTAGTCCACAATCATCTCCTATCATGGTCCTAACACACCAAGACAGTCGTGAAGAGGGTCACGACAAAGCCTATTCCCCCTCAGGAGACTGAAAATATTTGGCATGGGTACTCAGATCCTCTAAAAGTTATACAGCTGCTACATCTAGAGCATCCTGACTGGTTGCATCACCGCCTGGTATGGCAACTGCTCGGCCTCCGACCGCAAGGCACAACAGAGGATAGTGCATATGGCCCAGTACATCACTGGGGCCAAGCTTCCTGCCATCCAGGACCTCTATACCAGGCGGTGTCAGAGGAAAGCCCTCAAAATTGTCAAAGACTCCACCCACTGTTCTCTCTGCTACCGCACAGCAAGCGGTACCGGAGCGCCAAGTCTAGGTCCAAAAGGCTTCTCAACAGCTTCTATCTGCAAGCCATAAGACTCCTGAACAGCTAATCATGGCTACCCGGACTATTTGCATTGCCCCCCCACCCCCACCCCATCTTTTTACGCTGCTGCTACTCTGTTAATTATTTATGCATAGTCACTTTAACTCTACCCACATGTACATATTACCTCAACTACCTCAACTAGCCGGTGCCCCCGCACATTGACTCTGCACCGGTACCCCCCTGTTATTATTTTATTTTATTTCTGCTCTTTTTTTCTCAACACTTTTTTGTTGTTGTTGTTTTATTTTACTTTTTTATAAAAAAAAATATGCATTGTTGGTTAAGGGCTGTAAGGAAGCATTTCACGGTAATGTCTACACCTGTTGTATTCGGCGCATGTGGCAAATAAAATTTGATTTGATTTGATTAAAAAACCTCCCTGGTCGTTGTGGTTGAATCTGTGTTTGAAATTCACTGCTCGACTGAGGGACCTTACAGATAATTGTATGTGTGGGGCACTTCAAAAATCATGTTAAACACTATTATTGCACACAGAGTGAATCCATGCAAATGTTTACTCCTGAACGTATTTAGGCTTGCCATAACAAAGGCGTTGAATACTTATTGACTAAAGACATTTCAGCTTTTCATTTGTAATTAATTTGCTAACATCTTGAACGACATAATTCCACTTTGACATTATGGGGTATTGTGTCAGTGACAACATTCAGGCTGTAACAACAAGGTACTGTAACCATTCTATGACCTGCTACTGCATAAATAACATATAGTACCACAATTAAGTACTATTCATTCTTTACATCATGCATTTTCTATTCCCCTGCCTGTGTAATAAATGGCATTCTCTCCACTGTGCTTTGCTTTTCACCAATTGATCAGAATGTGTCAGTGCACTGGCACGCAGTACTCTCATGAGGCATAATTTGAGCAGCAAGTGTGAGATCAAGGTGATATATGAGTTGGAAATTGCTATGTGCCGTATTATCGATGAGATAGCGGAATACTTATTCTCAGGATTTCATAACCATGTCCTCAAAAATGTTAAAGCCTCCTATTCACGCTGCATAATTCCCTGTATATTCTGTACATTATTATATGCAATAAATTCAGTCCTGTTTCTGTGTACAATTTTGTTTCCCCATTAGTGGCAAGTGTGCATTACTGTGCTGTTTTCCGAAATTACATGTTGTTGGGTTGTGTTAAAAAAACACACACACATTAAAGATACAGGTCTGAATGCTTTAACAATCCAGGACAAAGTGTACCTTTCTTCCCGGGGAATTATTTGCTATACAAAGACATGCATTAATGTCAGCATTGGTGGAGAGTGCAGACCAGCCCTGTACTGACTGTTTATCAGGTACTGTAGACACGAAAACACAACATAGGCATTACGCAACAGGGAACATTACCATTTAACTAGTTGAGTACTGCATTATTGTCCAGAGTGCTTCTAGAGGGCTTCTAGGGTTAACATATTTGTCTGTGTAATTGAGGTGGTACGGTGAACCTCTCTCAGTTGATGAGGAGTCTAACTTTGACTGAGACTTGAAGATTAGAATTTTAGGCTTTAGCTTAGCTGGCTAACACAGTCTTGTCAGGTGCAGGAGACCTGGGATCAAACCCCAGTGGGTCACTATGCTGATTCCGATCAGTCAGGAAAAAGTAAATGCTCTTGTTAGCTACTGTAACCCTTTGATGTAATTCAATCACTTAGTTCTATAAACAAAACCCATTGATGCAGCATGTTGTCCGAGGGCTAAGAGGTGGATAAGCAAGTGATTAGGCCAAGCAGATGACCTGAACCTTCTTAAGTTGCTACATGATACAACAACATTGATTGGACAACATTAATGAGTGACTATAGCTTCTCCAGTTAGCAAACAATTCCCAATTTGAAAAGCATTTTACATTATTGTTGAATGTTCCTCGTGCAATGTCAAACTTCTGGCAGTCTATGTCAATCATTGTGAATATATGTCTGGCCTTACAAATCACATTGCCATGGCAACCTCAGTGAAGGTGACAAATTCCCTCCTTCTGTAACGTGTATTCCGCTATGGAACAAAAATGATTGATGTCAACTGATGTCATGAGTAATTGTGATATTCAATTGTAATCTATCATTCTGTAAAAATGCATTTCTGTCCAGCAGATGTGATGAAAAATATGTCTATATAGTGAGTGTGATGGGAAATGTATGGATGTATGGGTGCGATGACCTGAGTCATTTGTTTACCCTTGTATGTGTGCTTCTGACACCTATTGTAGGCCAATGGCTTGATTCCAGGTGTGAGGGCATGCTCCAGGAGGCTGTCCTTATATGGACACCACACACAAGTCCCTTTAGTTGGTCTTGTTGACTAGATATCCTTAAAGGAGTAGTTCACTATTTTTAAACTTGATGTTAGATAGTTCCTCACCCTGAAAGTAGTCTATGGGCCAGGAGAAAGTCTAATCCATGGTTCAGTTTTCTTTAATCAGCCATTAGAAACTTCAGCTAACTTTAGCCACCCAAAGCTAAAAATCAATGGAAATGATGGTGGGGGTTCTAAGCTGACATATGGAGTTATTTTAAGATAGTCATACCATGGATAATTTAGCTATTTGATTTGGAATTTTAGGATAACTTTAGGTATAATTTTTTTTGAATATTTGAATATATACACCCATACATCCATACATATATATAAGATTTGGCCTTTATTACTATAGACCATAGAAACACATTGAATAATACATTCATAAATGTCCAAATAAGACACTCAATAAAAAATAAAAAAAGGAATAAGGTTTTGAAGTTTCTGTCCTATATCTAGGAGATTTAAGTAAGCTCAGGAAATATATATATATTATTTTACACATATTTAACCAAATGTTTTGGGCACAAAACTACCTCTATACTTCCATTCATTTTTTTAACCGGTACCGGTTACCTTAAAATGAGTCCTGTAACACTTGTGGGGGTCGTAGACCAAAACTGAGCAAAATTACCATTGTGTTTGTGAGTGTCTCATCTCTCCATATAGTGGTCATAATAGTTTGTAGGCCAAACCGTTCAGATGCTACAGATGTTTTGTCATGGATGTCTCATGGTCTGACAAACACCGCTCTAGCTCTGCCACCTTTCACCGCAGATGCGGAAGTGCGACTTCTGCGGATGGGGTGGATTGAGACGCATCCAATGCTAAACCCCCCAGATATCTCTGTCTTAAACTGATGGACTTTGATGTGGATTTTTTTATTATGTTAATTAGATATACACATCGGTGTGTCAATACACTCTAGGGGGTTAAATGTGATTTGGCCTTTAAACAAACATGCTCACTTGCTACTTCCCCCATCACATACCTAGATTTGTAGCTAGCATTGGCTAAAGTACTTTTTATTTATTCTTTACCCCTTTTTCTCCCCAATTGGTATTTACAGTCTTGTCCCATCGCAGCAACTCACGTATGGGTCGAGAGCCATGCGTCCTCCGAAACACGACCCTGCCATGCCACACTGCTTCCCGGAAGTCAGCCGCACTAATGTGTCGGAGGAAACACTGTACAACTGGGGAACGAATTCATCTTGCAGGCGCCCGGCCCACCACAATGAGTCGCTAGACCGCGATGGGACAATGACATCCCGGCCAGCCAAACCCTCCCCTAACCCGGACGACGGTGGGCCAATTGTGTGCCACCTCATGGGTCACGGCCGGCTGTGACACAGGGTCACGGCCGGCTGTGACACAGCCTGGGATCGAACCCGGGGCTGCAGTAACGCCTCAAGCACTGCGATGCAGTGCCTTAGACCGCTGCACCACTCGGGAGGCCCAGCATTGGCTAAAGTTAACTGAAGTTTATAATGGCTGTTTAAAGAAAACTGAACCATAGATTACAGTTTATCCAGGCCCATAAACTACTTTCAGGGTGAGGAACCATCTAACATCAAGTTGTAAAGAGTGAACTACTCCTTTAAGGACTTAATAATGCATTCACAACCCATACATACTGTATATCAAAGGTGATAATGTCACCCTATGAATGTGTTATGTATGGGTTATGAATATGTTCTCTGAAGTCTTATGTAGTTACGCTACAAATATAGTCCATAATGACTTGGGTAAACTTAAGGACATGCTCTGGTACTTTGGCGATTAGTAAGTATTTTTTAAACCTCCTGCTTTGGGCTGGATGTGTCAATGTGTAGTTCATAATAATCTATGATCAGAATTACTGTTTTACCTCAATTAGCCTCGATATCCTAGTTTGAAGCGATTGTTTTCTAGAAGCTGTGTGGTGCCATTTTCCCTACATTTACCCCACGTGGGCCAGCCCACTAGCAATTTGAGTTTCAGCCAATAAGCTTCAGCCACTTGCCGTTTGAGTGACAGCTAGCAAGAGGCACACACAATAGAGCAAGAGAGAGAGAGCACTGATGTGGTGCACATAGCTGCATATTTGTGACGTAGTACACATTTTTCGGGGACCACTTTTGCAAACGTTCTATCCCCACACTTAGTGATGGTAATGACTGAGGAAAGCATGCAGATCTAGTAATATAGATATTTGGGAGTCTAAAACGAACGAGTGAAATATAGCAGCTGTCTCTATCACTGCCCAGTGGGTTTCCTCTCATCTCAGATCTCTTGACTTCTTATCGCCATCTGAGAAACATGCACGCATACAGGCACGCACGCACACACACATTCAAAGGCTCAGACATAAAACACAGACACACCAACACCGACACACACACAGACACACACAACAGTTTTTCATTTTTTGTGTTCTTGATGTCTGATATCTTTAGACACCCTGGAAAAGGGTTCATGTTCCACTCAGGCTGTGATAGGCATCTCCAAACGCTGGTTCTCTTTGTAATAGAGCCGTGTCTGTTTCTGTCATCCCTATCCAATACAGCATCCTCTTCAACCACATATAGACCACAACAATAGCCCACAACAATCCATTTCTCATTCATTACCCATAAAGACACAGAGGTGATAACGTGCATTTCACTCAAGCATGTTTTTGAATTATTTTTCGAAAAATCATATTCTCAGAAGGAAGAATGAATCATCAGAAGTCAAACATGAAAATGTGCATTGTTATATCATCGTATTGGAGCAGACAAAAAAATATCTAAAAAAAATATCTAAAAAGTCATTTTTGCCCTTCATAAACCAAATGTGACAGAGGCTATGTATAAAGCAGTCGTATTATTACATTTTCGCTATAGCACATGTCTATTTCTCACTATTTTCTATTACTTTGACAGGCCCGTCACGCTAAAGTAAATTAGCCCAGTTTAACCCCTTGACCCCTGGACTGTTCCTCAAAGTCACCTTTTCTTCTGGTGTGGTGCTATTAAGCATTTATTTTCAGGTGACAGGTGACTTCAAAGTCTAGTTGCACCTCGGTCCCATAAGGGCATAACAAATCCGTCCTGAGTTTGCCTGGTGAAAAGTATGAGTCGGGATCACTTGGGAAAATGTTCAAGGACAAGTTTGACAGATACACAAGCATAATATTAACAGTAATAATGAGGTAATACATAGGCACACAAAGACACACAGAGACACAAGCCAAAAGTGCCAAGGCACAGAGTAAACAACCCTGTCCTGTTCTGAAAAGAGGATGCAGTGTTTAGCCTAAAAAACTAAGAGAATAACAACTAATTTACTTTCCTGGCATTTTGAAGATGTGAATTGTATGAATGGAATACAGCATGGCAATGAAAGAGACGAATGCTCACCACGGTGCAATGCAGGCCCAGTGTGTCTTGTGGCAAAAAGAGGCTGAAGCACCGCTTGAATGGAAACTTACTAGTCAGAGTTCCATAAATCCTGAATCAGGTGTGTGTGTTTGTACGTGTGTGTGCATGTGCGTATACTCACTATCTGCTAAGTCCATTAGAGCAAAAGACAGACAGGTAGGCAGAGATGATTGTCATTTCTACACAGATAGATAGAAACAGGAGAGATACTTCACCCTCTAGGGATATACTTTACATTACCCTATAGGAAATCCCATTTTTCTTTACACACAAAACCCCAGTAAGATTAAAACAAAAAATGTATTGTAATATTTCATCTTTGCTTTCATTTTTGTACAGTCTGTCTGCCTTAGAGCCTAACACTATCAGTATACACAGTGGGAGTAACTCTTTCAAAGTTAAAGCCACTCTCCCTTCTCTCCTCCCAAAGCCTCCGCAAATGGGCCTTTTGATGAATTATGAAAGGAGCTCCTGCCTGATTCACAGGCGAGTACGCACGCCCACACACACACACACACACACACACACACACACACACACACACACACACACACTTCTCTAGGCGCTGCCTCAGTATGTCTCACTGTAGCCCTCTACATCACACAGGTATACCTTTAAACCTCTGTCACGAATGTCAGTGGAATGCGGTAGGCCAGAGTCAAGCGCAGGACACAGAATGAGGAAGTTGTAATCTAGATTACAGGAAGTTGTAATCTATAACATACCTCATTCAATCTCCTCAGGACTTTAAATGGGCCCACAAACCGCCTACCCAACTTCCGGCAGGGCAGGCGAAGGGGCAGGTTTCGGGTCGAGAGCCAGACCCGGTCCCCCGGTGCATACACCGGAGCTTCACTGCGTTAGCAGTCGGCGCTCGCCTTCTGACGCCTGCTGGCCCGCTGCAAGCGTTCGTGTGTAACGTCCCAGGTCTCCTGCGAGCGCCGAACCCACTCGTCCACCGCAGGTACCTCGATCTGGCTCTGATGCCACGGTTCCAGGGCCGGCTGATAACCTAACACACACTGGAATGGTGTGAGGTCAGTTGAGGAGTGGCGGTTGGAGTTTATAGCCATCTCTGCCCAGGGTAGGAAAACCGACACTCCCCTCGCCGGTCCTGGCAATACGACCTCAGAAACCTACCCACCTCCTGGTTAATTCTCTCCACCTGCCCGTTACTCTTGGGGTGAAAACCTGAGGTAAGGCTAACCGAGATCCCCAACCGTTCCATGAACGCCCTCCACACCCTTGAGGTGAACTGGGGACCCCGATCAGATACTATATCCTCAGGCACCCCGTAGTGCCGGAAGATGTGTGTAAACAGGGCCTCGGCAGTTTGTAGGGCCGTAGGGAGTCCGGACAGAGGAAGGAGGCGACAGGACTTAGAGAACCGATCCACAACGACCAGGATGGTTGTGTTCCCCCTTGAGGGAGGAAGATCAGTCGTAAAAATCCACCGATAGGTGGGACCACGGTCGCTGTGGAACAGGTAGGGGTTGTAATTTCCCTCTAGGCAGGTGTCTAAGAGCCTTACACTGGGCGCACACCGAGCAGGAGGAAACATAAACCCTCACGTCCTTGCTAAGGTGGGCCACCTGTACTTCCCACTAAGACAGGTCACTGTCCGACCGATGCCAGGATGACCAGAGGAGGGTGACGTGTGAGCCCAATAGATCAAACGATCGCGGACCTCTAACGGTACGTACCTACGACCCTCTGGACACTGAGAGGAGAGGGTTCGTTACGTAATGCCCGCTCGAATGTCTGCGTGAACCTCCCACACCACCGGTGCCACCAGACACAACGCCGGAAGTATGGGAGTGGGCTCCACGGAACTCTCCTCCGTGTCATACAGTCGGGACAGAGCATCTGCCTTAGCATTCTGGGAGCCCGGCCTGTAAGAAAGGGTGAAAACAAAACGGATTAGAAACATGGACCACCTTGCCTGGCGAGGGTTTAACCTCTTCGCCGCTCGGATGTACTCCAGATTGCGGTGGTCAAATGAGAAAAGGGTGTTTAGCCCCCCCAAGCCAATGTATCCACGCCTTCAGGGCTTTGACCACCGGCAACAACTCCCGGTCCCCCACATCATAGTTGCACTCCGCCGGGCTGAGCTTCTTCGAAAAGAAAGCACAGGGGCAGAGCTTGGGTGGCGTGCCCGAGCGCTGAGAAAGTACAGCGCCTATCCCAGCCTCGGACACGTCCACCTCAACCGTGAAAGCCAAGGAGGGATCCGGATGAGCCAACACTGGAGCCGAGGTAAACAGCTCCTTCAGGCGACTAAAAGCCCTGTCCGCCTCAGCTGACCACCGCAGACGCACCGGTCCCCCCTTCAGCAACGAGGTAATGGGAGCCGCTACCTGACCAAAGCCCCGGATAAACCTCTGGTAATAGTTGGCAAACCCCAAGAAATGCTGCACCTCCTTTACCGTGGTTGGAGTCGCCCAATTACGCACGGCCGAAACACTGTCACTCTCCATCTTCACCCCAGACGCGGACATGTGGTACACTAGGAAGGAGATGGACTCCTGAAAGAACAGGCATTTCTCTGCCTTAGCATACAGGTCATGCTCTAACAGTCTTTCAAGCACTTTACGCACCAGGGACACATGCTCGGCCCTTGTAGTAGAGTATGTCATCAATATACACCACTACCCCTTGTCCGTGCAGGTCCCTGAAAATCTCATCCACAAATGATTGGAAGACTGATGGAGCATTCATTAACCCGTATGGCATGACAAGATACTCATAATTTCCAGAGGTGGTACTAAATGCCGTCTTCCACTCATCTCCCTCCCGGATATGTGATCAATGCACGGGCGTAAACCACCATCCTTCTTCTTCACAAAAAATTAACTTGAGGAGACAGGTGAAGTGGATGGCCGAATGTATCCCTGTCTCAGAGACTCCGAATGTATATGTCTCCATAGCCACCTTCTCCTCCTGAGACAAAGGATACACGTGACTCCGGGGAAGTGCAGCTCCTACCTGGAGATTTATCGCGCAATCCCCCGGACGATGAGGTGGTAATTTAGTCACCCTCTTTTTACTGAAGGCGATAGCCAAATCGGCATACTCGGCAGGAATGTGCATAGTGGAAACCTGGTTTGGACTCTCCACCGTAGTTGACCCCAAGGAAACTCCTACACAACTCCCTGAACACTGACCGGACCATCCCTTAAGAGCCCTCTGTTGCCATGAAATCGTGGGGTCATGAATGGTTAACCAGGGAAGTCCCAACACCACATGATACGCAGGAGAATCAATCAGATCGAGGCTAATCCTCTCCTCATGACCCCCCTGCGTCCTCATCAGAAGTGGGGTGGTGAACTCCCTGATTATGCCTGACCCTAACAGGCGAATATCTAAAGCGTGCACAGGGAAAGGTTTATCAACAGACACAGTAGGAATCCCTAAACTACGAGCATACTGGCGATCAATAAAATTCCCAGCCGCGCCTGAATCTACTAGCGCCTTATGCTGGGAATGGGGGGAAACTTCCGGAAAAACAATATCTATACACAAATTAGCAACAGGAGGCTCTGGGTGAGTCGGGTGCCTACTCACCTGAGACGGTCGACCAGTGCCCTGCCTGCTGCCTCGACTTCCTGAGGACCCTCAACAGCACCGACCAGCAGTGTGTCCTCTGCGGCCACAGTTGGTGCAGGGGACAGTCCCTCTCCCCGTCTCCCCAACCGCAGCACCTCCGAGCTCCATGGGGGTAGACTCGGAGGTGCTGGGGGATGGAATGGACGGCCCCTGATCAGAACGTCCGCGGGCTGCCAACAGGTTATCCAACCTGATGGACATGTCCACCAGTTGGTCCAGGGTGAGATCGGTGTCCCTGCAGGCCAGCTCCCGACGGACGTCCTCCCTTAAGCTGCAGCGATACTGGTCGATCAGGGCCCTCTCATTCCATCCCGCGCTGGCTGCTAAAGTTCTGAACTCCAGCGCGAACTCCTGCGAGCTCCTCATCTCCTGTCTTAGGTGGAACAGACGTTCACCCGCCGCCCTCCCCTCTGGTGGATGATCGAATACCGCCCGGAAGCGGCGGGCAGGGACGGCTTGTTCAATAGGGCGATATGGGCGACGCACTGCCAAACGGGAAAAGGAAGGGATTTTTTTTCTAATCAATTATATCACGGCAACAGCAGTTATCAGTGTTCACGTCTGATCTGCCAGCCACTAAATGTCAAATCAGGCTAAAGTCGTGCTTCAAATGGCCCCGCCCGTTTTTGGGGCGATTTCAGTCAAGTTGAAAATCGCCCAGAAGTCTCTCTCATAGCCTGTCATGTAAAATCTATTTTTTCACATTTCAAAGCTTTCAATACATTCTCTATGGGTGTCTGTGGGCTTGCACTTACGCGCTTTCGTCATACGTGACGTAACGTTGAACGTAACTAAGACAATGGCGGCTATCAGCGTCTCTGTTGCGACCTGCAGTGCGGCGTTATTTTATGTTTTTAATTTGTAGACTTAGTTTACAAACATTCTGCCAACCATGGATTTCCAGTGGTTGGTTTTGGACTGATCTTGTTGATCGTGTACATACCCGCTACGAACGGACTAAATAATGAAAACGCTGCTGGCAGCTGAATCCCAATACAGCTGGGAGACTTGGCTGGATGAGTCCCGGACAGAGAAGTGGAGCCGGCCACCTTCACCCTGGTCAGAGCGGACCGCGATCCTGGTAAGAGAGCGACTCTGTACCCCGACATTGAACTGCTTTCTGTGTCATTGCGACCTTACTATCAATTCAATTCAATTTAAGGGCTTTATTGGCATGGGAAACGTGTGTTAACATTGCCAAAGCAAGGGAAGTAGATAGTAAACAAAAGTGAAATAAACAATAAATATTAACAGTAAACATTACACTCAGAAGTTTCAAAAGAATAAAGACATTTCAAATGTCATATTATGTATATATACAGTGTTGTTACAATGTGCAAATAGTTAAAGTACAAATGGGAAAATAAATAAACATAAATATGGGTTGTATTTACAATGGTGTTTGTTCTTCACTGGTTGCCCTTTTCTTGTGGCAACAGGTCACAAATCTTGCAGCTGTGATGGCACACTGTGGTTTTTCACCCAGTAGATAAGGGAGTTTATCAAAATTGGGTTTGTTTTAGAATTCTTTGTGGATCGCTGTAATCTGAGGGAAATATGTGTCTCTAATATGGTCATACATTTGGCAGGAGGTTAGGAAGTGCAGCTCAGTTTCCACCTCATTTTGTGGGCAGTGTGCACATAGCCTGTCTTCTCTTGAGAGCCAGGTCTGCCTACGGCGGCCTTTCTCAATAGCAAGGCTATGGTCACTGAGTCTGTACATAGTCAAAGCTTTCCTTAAGTTTGGGTCAGTCACAGTGGTCAGGTATTCTGCCACTGTGTACTCTCTGTTTAGGGCCAAATAGCATTCTAGTTTGCTCTGTTTTTTTGTTTGTTCTTTCCAATGTGTCAAGTAATTCTCTTTTTGTTTTCTCATGATTTGGTTGGGTCTAATTGTGTTGTTGTTGTTGTTGTTTCCTGGGGCTGTGTGGGGTCTGTTTGTGTTTGTGAACAGAGGCCCAGGACAAGCTTACTTAGGGGACTCTTCTCCAAGTTCATCTCTCTGTAGGTGATGGCTTTGTTATGGAAGGTTTGGGAATCGCTTCCTTTTAAGTGGTTACTATCTGCCCCGTGAGTTCCCCCAATTGTTTGTTACCGTTGTGTACTGTTGATAATCACAAGTTTACTGGAGAACTGAGACCAAGTAGAGACTTTGGACAGGGTGGATATGGTATAATAAAGGCAGTTTATTCAGAGGTAAAGATATCTGGAATCGCGTGCACGGACTCGTGCACGTGTGTAGGTCACCTAAATCATCAGAAAAATTGCCCCTCCTGAGAATTTTTTCAGGAGCCGCCACTGGCGGCGGGTGAAATCCTCGTAGCGGACAGTACTTGCGTCTATTCCTTCCCACTCGGCGTTGGCCCACTCCAGCGCCTTCCCCGATAGACAGGAGATGAGGGCGGACACGCTCTCGTATCGTCTGGTGAATGGTGGCCAGGTACAGCTCGACCTGGAGGAGAAATCCCTGGCACCCGGCAGGTGTTCCGTCATATGCCCTCGGGAGCGAGAGCCGAATCCCACTGGACACATGGCGAAGCGGTGACCAGTGTTGTAGGTGGTTGAGTGGTTGGAGATGGTGACGGGAAACCACCTCTCTCCCATCTTTCCATTGTCTGGAATACTCGTTCCATGGTGACCCCGAGAGTCTGAATCATGATTTCCTGATGTTGGACTCGTTCCTCCATCGTCTCTGTGACTCTGGCTGCTCCTGCTGACTCCATAGTGGTGCGTGTTTCTGTCACGAATGTCGGTGGAATGCCGTAGGCCAGAGTCAAGCGCAGGACACAGAATGAGATGAAGAACCACTTTACTGAGTAGTAAAGAAATACAAGAAAACCCTCCAAACAACAAAGAAGGAGCAAAACCCGACACTCGAACAATCCAATTAACACGCACACCAAACAGTGGACGTGTACAGGTTAAAATAGGCAGACAAACTAACATAATGGGGAACAGGTGCGCAACAACAGACAACAATCAAGTGAACATAGAAACATATAACATAGAGCGGCAGCAGCTAGTACTCCGGTGACGACGAATGCCGAAGCCTGCCCGAGCCAGAAGGAAGGGCAGTCTCGGCAGAATCCGTGACAACCTCTTACATTTTTTTTCAATTGTTTAAGCACAATTTTGAAAACAAGGCACGGTTTGTCAAAACACTACATACAATTAGCACAACCCTACACCAAAGTAGCACAACACTTCAGATCATTTGCAAAATGGAACACTTTTGTCAAAACTATACACGACTTCATAAAAACAATATTTTGTTATCATACGAAACACACACATTTCATATGACTTCAATCTTTTTGAACTAGTTACACACTGCTGTTGCTAACCTAAAACACTTTTAGTAAGTCTAATTCTCAGTGATTAGAGTACTGTAAATGAATTACACAGAGAAAGTGCAACTATACAAACACTACACAAGACCAATGCTGCAGACTGAGGAAAATATCATTTATTTCTCTCCATATACCCAAATCAGTCAACATGTCAACATGGAGAATCACAACAAAACATGTCCCAGTTTTCATGCTACTACAGTAGTGTGCATAACACTGTTAGCTCAGCAAACAACAGACAAACGTAAAATATTGTATCCAGTACAAGTTACAATTACAATTACAACAACAACAAACATAAAAAATAATCTGAAAAAAACTGACTATTGTACAGAAAATACTACAGTAAACATACTATACATTATCTCTTCGCCTAGCTGGATCTGGCCAGAGAATTTCATCAACATCACAAGCAATATCCTCATTAGCAAGACAACGTGGGAAGAACCGTCTTGAATGTCGAATCCATCCTTGCACAGCTGCGGCGTCGACTTGGTCACAGGCGTCCTCCATGGCCTGAATGAGGGGTACCTGAGCCTGGGGCTGGAGATCGTAAACCTTCCACCGCCATGCAGAGAAAAACTCTTCGATAGGGTTTAGAAACGGAGAGTATGGTGGAAGGTATAGTACTGTCAACTGTGGATGGTGTTGAAACCAGTTCTGGACCAAAGCAGAGCGGTGGAATGACACATTGTCCCAGATGACAGTGTATTGCATCTGGTGCATTTCATTACCGGCTGTGACGATGTGGTGCAATCGGTCCAAAAATGCGAGAATGTGAGGTGTGTTGTAAGGGCCCATTTTGGCATGACGGAGGAGAACCCCATGCTGTGAAATGGCAGCGCAAAGGGTGATGTTACCCCCACGTTGCCCTGGGACATTGATTATAGCCCTGTGGCCATTGATATTTCTGCCTCTCCTTCTTGCTTTTGTGAGGTTGAACCCTGCCTCATCAATATACAGTGGGGAGAACAAGTATTTGATACACTGCCCATTTTGCAGGTTTTCCTACTTACAAAGCATGTAGAGATCTGTAATTGTTATCATAGGTACACTTCAACTGTGAGAGACGGAATCTAAAACAAAAATCCAGAAAATCACATTGTATGATTTTTAAGTAATTAATTTGCATTTTATTGCATGACATAAGTATTTGATACATCAGAAAAGCAGAACTTAATATTTGGTACAGAAACCTTTGTTTGCAATTACAGAGATCATACGTTTCCTGTAGGTCTTGACCAGGTTTGCACACACTGCAGCAGGGATTTTGGCCCACTCCTCCATACAGACCTTCTCCAGATCCTTCAGGTTTCGGGGCTGTCGCTGGGCAATACGGACTATCAGCTCCCTCCAAATATGTTCTATTGGGTTCAGGTCTGGAGACTGGCTAGGCCACTCCAGGACCTTGAGATGCTTCTTAAGGAGCCACTCCTTAGTTTCCCTGGCTGTGTGTTTCAGGTCGTTGTCATGCTGGAAGACCCAGCCACGACCCATCTTCAATGCTCTTACTGAGGGAAGGAGGTTGTTGGCCAATATCTCACGATACATGGCCCCATCCATCCTCCCCTCAATACGGTGCAGTCGTCCTGTCCCCTTTGCAGAAAAGCATCCCCAAAGAATGATGTTTCCACCTCCATGCTTCACGGTTGGGATGGTGTTCTTGGGGTTGTACTCATCCTTCTTCTTCCTCCAAACACGGCGAGTGGAGTTTAGACCAAAAAGCTATATTTTTGTCTCATCAGACCAGATGACCTTCTCCCTGGACTCCTCTGGATCATCCAGATGGTCATTGGCAAACTTCAGACGGGCCTGGACATGCGCTGGCTTGAGCAGGGGGACCTTGCGTGCGCTGCAGGATTTTAATCCATGACGGCGTAGTGTGTTACTAATGGTTTTCTTTGAGACTGTGGTCCCAGCTCTCTTCAGGTCATTGACCAGGTCCTGCTGTGTAGTTCTGGGCTGATCCTTCACCTTCCTCATGATCATTGATGCCCCACGAGGTGAGATCTTGCATGGAGCCCCAGACCGAGGGTGATTGACCATCATCTTGAACTTCTTCTATTTTCTAATAATTGCGCCAACAGTTGTTGCCTTCTCACCAAGCTGCTTGCCTATTGTCCTGTAGCCCATCCCAGCCTTGTGCAGGTCTACAATGTTATCCCTGATGTCCTTACACAGCTCTCTGGTCTTAGCCATTGTGGAGAGGTTGGAGTCTGTTTGATTGAGTGTGTGGACAGGTGTCTTTTATACAGGTAACGAGTTCAAACAGGTGCAGTTAATACAGGTAATGAGTGGAGAACAGGAGGGCTTCTTAAAGAAAAACGAACAGGTCTGTGAGAGCCGGAATTCTTACTGGTTGGTAGGTGATCATACAATCATACAATGTGATTTTCTGGATTTTTGTTTTTGATTCTGTCTCTCACAGTTGAAGTGTACCTATGATAAATACTACTTACATGCTTTGTAAGTAGGAAAACCTGCAAAATCGGCAGTGTATCAAATACTTGTTCTCCCCACTGTATATGAATTCACGCAGGTTTTTCTCAGCATCCATCTGCAAAACTCTCTGAAATACAGTGAAAGACAAGATTGTGTAGTTCAGGATAGGTCTAGTATACAGTCAATGTAAAAAAAGTCATGTGTGCAGTATGCAACATCACAGTGCTAAAGTGAACAATACAAACCTCCACATACTCATGCCGCAGCCGTTTGACCCTCTCTGAATTCCGCTCAAAAGGCACTCGATAAAGTTGTTTCATTTGAACCTGATGTCTTTTCAGGATGCGTGTCAGTGTTGACTGAGAGACCTGATGGACATTATTGAAAATGGCATGGTCATGTTGGCTTGTAGTTCTCTTAGCCTGATAGCATTATTGGCCAAAACCATGTTTACAGTTTTTGCCTATTGCTTACACACTTTTTGCAGAATTTGGCTCATTTTGTCAAAACTCAACACACAAGCCAATCAGACATAGCACTTGGAGATTAACAACTCACATATATGCCAAAATGAAACACTGCAATCAAAACTTAACACTCCTTTCTAAAAATGAAATTCTTGCAACAAAACCATACACACAAGCAACATTTGAATTACTCTTTCATATCACCAGCAACACACTGATGGGCTTTATATAAAACACTGCAGTCTTTGTGTTTCTATTTTTATTGTCATTTTATTGTCATTGTCTTCTGTAAAACTCAAATGTAGAATTTCTGCAGTAATCAAACAGTATTTGCAAAAAAGTTTACAAAAAAACAAACATTCTTACAGAAATTCTTAACATCAAAACAAAACAGAAGTAAAAAAAAATAAAAAAATACTGGATAAATTGCTATTGGGGGAAAAAACATATACTTGTTTTGTGTGTGTGTGCGTGTGTGTGTGCGTGTGTATGGTGGGGGGCGGGGGGGCTTATGGATCACGCCTTCTGTTCGGATCTGGCCATAAGACCTCGTCAACATCACAGGCGATGTCCTCTCGGGCTAGGCATCGGGGAAAATATCGCCTTGTGTGCCGAATCCACCCTTGGATTGATCGCACCTCAATGTCTCCACATGCCTCTTCCATTGCTTGCAGAAGAGTCATGCGGGCATGTGGTTGCCGATCATATACTTTCCACCGCCACTCTGAAAATAATTCCTCGATTGCATTTAGAAAGGAGCTGTAAGGGGGCAGGTATAAAACTGTGAAATGATTATGGTTGTTGAACCAATCTCGGACCAGAGCAGCCCGGTGGAAACTAACATTATCCCAGATGACAACATACCTGGGCTGCTGTGGTCTGTCCTGCACAACTGCATGTAGTGCATCTAGAAATGCAATGATCTGTCCTGTATTGTAGGGACCTAGAGTGGCATGATGATGCAGGACTCCTTGGACACTAATTGCAGCACACAAGGTGATATTTCCCCCACGCTGCCCAGGGACATTTACAACAGCCCTTTGTCCAACTATGTTACGGTCCCGACGCCTGGTTTTGGCCAGATTGAAGCCTGCCTCATCCACGTAGATGAACTCATGCGGCAGTTGGCGGCATCAAACTCCAGAACTGTCTGTAACAGAAAATATTGAATAGTGTTACTGAAAACACATAATGTCTATATTTTCACACAAGTAGGGGCTGGGTTGGGTGAGTATAGAAAAAAACTACAAGCTACAGGCAGGGCAGGTGGCAGCATAAACCCTCATTCTCACATCACAATATATAGTATGTAAAGTAAAGTGACACATACCTGCACATAATCATGGCGCAGATCCTTGACCCTGACACTGTTCCTCTCAAATGGCACCCTGTACAGCTGCTTCATTCTGAAGTTATGTTTCTGTAGGATGCGACTTAGTGTAGAAATGCTGACCCTGTTGATATTGTTGAATTCATTTCCATTTGCAATTATGCGTTGTTGCAACTCACAAAGTCGGATTGCATTATTTTCTCGCACCATTTCAATGATGGCAAGCTCTTGTTGTTGAGTGAAGAGCTGTTCCCTTCCACCTTGAGGAGGTCGTCCAACCATTCTGTAGAAAATGCCACCACAAGATGTCATTGGTTAGGTTATTTTTCACATACTGTACTTTCAAACTGTACACAGTACTGCAACATCACAATGGTATTCCTTTACATATACAGTACTTCACAGCACTACCCATTTTTGTATGGTATAGTTAGTACAGTAATACTGTAATATGATACAGAATCATGTGACACATACAGTAGGTACAGTCTGGAGTAGAAACTTGAAGATATACCTGTTCTCCAGTCGGAATGTCCTTATTATCGATGCTACTGTGTAGCGACTGAGATTAGGGTGGACTCTTTGCCCAGCCTCCCTCATGGACCGGCCATGATTTATCACATGGTCCACCAGAGTAGCCCTGATGTCATCTGATATACGTCTCCGCACTGGTCCTCATCCTCTTCCACGTCCTCTTCCACACCCGACTCCTCTCTCTCTTTGTCCTCATCTTACTCTGACTCTCATTGCCTCCATGCTTGCAAAGTTCTAAAAATGGCTTACCTGAGGCCTATTTGTAGTGCTAAGGCTCAGACTGATTAGTGTTCTGTTTTCTGTGCAAGTGTTTTCAAGTGTGTATGTAAGTGCATACAATTGCCAGATGAGTTTTGCATTTTGAACAGAGTGTTTTCCCAATGATAACAGGTGATTTCGTTTTTGAACAAAGTGTCTAATGTAAGAAAACGTGTGTAGTGTTTCGCAATAAGTGTGTTACAGAATTGCAAACAAAGTGCAAAGTTGACATTGTGTTTAAGCTATGGTTACACTGTGTTTAAGGTATGCTACAAGAAGTTTAGGTATTGAGGCTTTGGTCTAAGCATTCGGTTTTAGTGTGTAAGCAATGGGCAAAAACGGTATTATCTCTCTCTCTTGTTCTTCTCGTGAATATGGGCCCCCTTCCTCCTTGTCGTTCCCGACCCTCAATCCTATGTAGAGAATAATACATGTAACTTACTGTACAATGTCACAGTAAGGGGTATCACAAGTGCTGATATGGTACATACAATAAGCGGCTGATTACTGTAACTGTAGACAGATCTTCTTTTACCTGTTTTCCTGTCGAAAAGTCCTTATGACAGATGCCACTCTATATCTGCTAAGATTCGGCTGAACTCTCAGTCCAGCCTCCCTCAGCGTCAATCTGTGGTTCACAACACGGTCCACTAGTTTTGCACGAATGTCATTTGATAAATTTGGTCCTCTTCTTCTTTGTGCACGTTCTCCTCCTGCTTCAGGTCTTCCTCGACCTCTGGCTCGGCCTCTGCCTCTTCCTCTACCTCCTTCTCCTCCTCTGTGTACTCCTCCTCTCACCCTCACTCTTCTTCTGACTCCTTCCATTTTGGTTGAAGGCAGGTGAACCTACCTGCTGCATTTTTATAGTGCTTAAACCTGATTGGTGTGTCTACAATTTAGCAATCATGTGTTTGTGCACCTGATGGCTGTGTTTAACAGATTGGCTCATAGGTGTGGTAATTTGACAGTCAGTGCTTTGGAATTGCAAGGAAGTGACATCATGATATACTTCTGTGTCTGATGTATACAAGTGTGTTTAGTGTTTTGCAAATCACTGTGTGTAATTTTTGCAAATAGTGTGAAGCTGACAATGTGCTTACAGTTGTGCAAATCTAGCCTTGTGTTTTGCTCCTTGAGTGTAAGTTTTTGCTAATTGTGGGAAAAGTTTAATTTTAGTGTGTAAGCAATCGTAAAAAACTGTAACACTACCCCCCACCTTCATTTCAATCCACCAGCAGGAGAGAAATGTACCTGTATGTGATGTCACATCGTTAGTTGCCCCCTGTCGCAGACGCTGCTTACAATCCCTCCTGCCCCACACGCACCCTTCACTCCTCCAGGTCAGTCTCCCTTCAGCAGCCCTGTAGCAGACTAAAAACTATGGGTTACAGGGCTTTCAGTTGCGCTGCTCCGCGGCTGTGGAACACACTTCCAGACACTATTAGGGCTGCAGAGT
The DNA here is from genome assembly GCF_020615455.1 of Coregonus clupeaformis. NCBI lineage: Eukaryota > Metazoa > Chordata > Actinopteri > Salmoniformes > Salmonidae > Coregonus > Coregonus clupeaformis. The sequence goes on along the minus strand of NW_025535329.1, from coordinate 61,811 downwards.
CTCTGTCCTCGTTTAAGGTACAGCTCAAGACCGTGATGTCCAGAAAAGCTTTCATGGACCTCTGCTAATACTGTTCTCATGTCGTCCAGATCTGATGACCCCTGTATATACCGTGCCTATAGAAAGTCTACACCCCATTGAACTTTTTCCAAATGTTGTTGCGTTACAAAGTGGGATTGGAATAGATTTCATTGTCATTTTATGTCATTCATCTACACAAAATAGTCCATAATGTCAAAGTGAAAAGAAAATTCTACACATATTTATAAAAATATATATATAGTCGTTCCATAAGTATTCACCCCCTTTGTTTAGGCAAGACTACATTTGATCAGAAGTCAAATGTGGCTTAACAAATCACATAATAAGTTATATGGACTCACTCTATGTGAAAAAATATGGGTTGACATTATTTTTGAATGACTACCCCTCAGTGGTGTAAAATACTTAAGTAAAAATACCTGAAAGTACTACTTAAGTAGTTGTTTGGGGTATCTGTACTTTACTTTACTATTTATATTTTTTACAACTTTTACTTTTACTTCACTACATTCCTAAATAAAATGATGTACTTTTTACTGCATACATTTTCCCTGACACCCAAAAGTACTCGTTACATTTTGAATGCTTAGCAGGACAGGAAAATGGTCCAATTCACACACTTATCAAAACAACATCCAGTAGGGATGCCTACTGCCTCTGATCTGGCAGACTCACTGAACACACATGCTTCATTTGTAAATAATGTCTTAGTGTTGGAGTGTGCCCCTGGCTATCCGTAAATAAAAAAAACAAGAAAAAGGTGCCATCTGGTTTGCTTAATTTAAGGAATTTGAAATGATTTATACTTTTACTTTTGATGTTTGAGTATATTTGAGCAATTACAATTACTTTTGATACTTAAGTATATTTAAAACCAAATACATTTAGACTTTTACTCAAGTAGGATTTTACTGGGTGACTTTCACTTTTACTTGAGTCATTTTCTATTAAGGTATCTTTACTTTTACTCAAGTATGACAATTGGGCACAGATTCAACTACAAAGAGCAGTGAGCTTTTCGAAAACCTCATAAAGAAGGGCAGTGAATGGTAGGTGGTAAACAATAACAAATCACACATAGAAAATATCTTTAACCCCCTAAGGTCAATGGAAATCGAATTAGCATAATAAAACGATCCCCATACAAATCCATCAGTTTAAGCTAGAGATATCTGTTTTTTTGCATTTGATGCTCAATCATCTCAATCCACCGCCTCCACCGATGTAACACTTCTGCATCTGCGGTGAAAGGTGACAGAGCTAGAGCAGTGTTTGTCAGACCATGAGACATCCCAAAAATCGGTCTTCTCACAAAATCGTCTGTAGCGTCCGAACGGTTTGTAAATATTATGACCACTCTATGGGTAGATGAGAATCTCACGAACACAATGTTGTTCTCCGTTCTGTTCTACGACCCCCACAAGCGCCTTGGGAATAGTCTGAAATCGGTACAGCCGATCTGCCAACTTCTGTCTGTAGCATCCGAACAGTTTGGGCTGCACACTAATATGACCCCTCAGTGTAAAGGTAAGACTTTACATGTACGTGTCACAAACACGTACATGTTGCCCACCTGTACCAGTAGAAAAAAGTAATGGAATTACAGTATACAGTACAATATATTGAGACATTTTAGTGACCAAAAAAAAGGGTTAAATATATATATATTTTTTTTACACGTTTCCTGTTCTTTCTTATATCTCAGATATAGGACAGACACTTCAGAACAAACTTAGTTTTTCATCAAATTATTGTTATATATAAACTTTTTGATACTGCAAGGGGTCTTAAAATTTAAAATCAAATAGCAAAATGATCCTTGGTATGTCATTCTCCCCTGGCTTAGACTGGGCTTAATAATTATGCTGTGGAGGATATATTAAACCACCCAGACACATCAAACATGCAGTCGTCCTTCTGAACTGAGCTGCAGGACAGGAAGGAAACTGCTTAGGTATGACTCTTCAATAATGATTAGGAACATTGTGAGGAGACTAGTGATGGGTCGTTTGCTAGCCATTAATTTGGCTCCCTGATTTGCATACTGCTACTACTGCTTGTTGACCTTCAAACAATCATTATCTGCAAATAAGTTACAAAATCCTCACGGAAGAAACAATAAACAGTGGGGAGAACACGTCATTCTGGTCCAAGCTAATTTTTTGCAGGCGATCTAAGCATTTGGCCAGGTACATTATTTTATGTGCATATCATGATCTGACATGGTAGCCCACTTTTGTGGCTTTACATTAGAGATGTGCAATTTTTTCATGGTTATAGGTCGATTTTCAAGCATTTTGAATGAAGAGCCTATTTATTATCCAAATGATTAGGCTCTTTTACGTGAATGGAGCCAAATGATGCGGCTCACCGAAAAGACCCGGAATGTCCATCACCAGAGACTGCCTAAGCCATTTAAACTGGAACGACCATTTCAGTAATGGGTGAAAACATTTGAACTGATTAGATTAGTTGAGAAAAATGTATGTCATTTATCTTTGTGTAGCATTAGATTAATCAATCATGCAAAAACACAGATATTAATAACTATTTTGTTTAAATCTACCTGCAGTAGAGCATGCTGGGAAATATAATGATGATGATAATAATTATGGTACAAATGTGCCTTTTTAGGGTACCACCCCAGTGACAAAGTTCCTTTAGGTGGCAAAAATTGATCTTTGTACATTATGGTGGACATCAAGGGTATTGAGGGTAAACAAAGTACATTTGTACCTTGGGAAACAGAAATGTACCCTCACATTGTACCTCCTTTTTTGAGACTGAGAGTGTGATGACTTTACCTTTATACTTATAATATGGGGTACATAAATGTACTATTATACTCTTTATCCAAACATGTACCCTAAAAGGTAGTGAACAGTACGATGTGAGATCATTATGTGTACCTTCGAAGGTACATTATGTGTATTTTGATATTTTTGTACCCCAGGGAGCAATACCGTATCCTTATTTCTAAGAGTGTAGTGTCACTGTGACCTGCCACACATGTCAAGAACCAAACTGATAATTATAAGTAATTACCACAGTTCTGTTTGCAGGAGAGATGGAGCAGAAACATGTGATATGAAGTGTTGTTTACACATCCGTAAAGCGGCTTCCTGTATCACTGTCCCGGTTTCATTAAATGTCAAACTATTTTGAGCCAGAGACGGCGTATAAATATTGACACATCTGATCTGAGAGCGAGCGGGATGAGATGGGAATCGTTAATGTATTTTATACCTTGTTGTGTTTGCTCATCAACAATGTACACAGAGGAAGAGGAGATGCAGAGGGAGATGGATAAAGAGAGGGAGGTAGCATTGAGCTCTGGTATTTTTAAGAATATAGGCAAAGAGCTCATAGACCTTGTTTAGTCCTTGTTAGTAAAAATACATATTCAATCACTTGCGATCTGATGTAAACAATACAGCCTTGAAATGTGCTCCGTATCCCTATCAAGTATCCACATTGTGATGAGGAGGCTTATTATCGTGACTCATGTCTGGTTGCATTGAATTGCAATTTTGTAGGTGAAATTGCTTGAAAGTCTTCCGGCAAACATTGTCAGTGACTACTGACTAATGACAAAAAAAAAAAAAAAAAAATGTTATGGAGAATCTTCAGTGAGCATGTTTTTGAGGACTAGGCTTTTTAATCTGTGTATGTTATATCAATGGCTCTATGTGGGCTTGGTGACTTTTCATCTTAAACATTCCCTGATGAGTAGGAGGTCTTAGAAGACAATCTGCTGTGCATATCAGTTGTTTACAGGCTGAGCATTGGAGTGGAGATAGAGGAGCTCAGAGTGGGGAAAGAGGAGATATAGTGGAGACAAGAGAGATGGATCGATATTGGATATGCAGCAGGGGCCACAGACATGTGAGCTGTGTGTGTGTGTGTCTGTGTAGGTGTGTGTGTTTGTGTGTGCGCACACTTGTGTCTGTGTGTATGTCTGTGTGTGTGGATACATGTCCTTGTGTGTTTGCATGTGCGCGTTCGTCCGTGTGTGCACGTGTGCGTTCGTCTGTGTGTGCACGCGTGTGTGCGTGTGTGTGTGTCTGTGTGTGTGACAGATGCAAGGGATATGGCACGTTCGTTCCTCAGGGATTTTAGTTGTTTGTAACCAACCATCTCGCCAGGGTTTCAGGTGACACAATGTAAAATGAAAATGCTGGCACACTGTTAGTCAATTGGTCCACTGTATTCACTTCACATGATCATTCTGTTAAATTATTCCATAAATGTTGAATTCGTGCGGCAGTGTCAGAATCTGTGGAGATTGAGCTCATGCAAAATACTTTGTATCGCTAGAACGGTCTCTACAATGACGTAACACCGAACATTTTAAATATCACTGACCCCCCCGCCCCCTCAGCCTGGAAATAGCTGTGTCTGATGCCGTCGTCCATGTCTGTTTTTGGTGACATTTATAAATGTTTCATTGGTGCAATATAAAACATTACATATGCCCATCTCATGAATCATTTGTGTTATGGATCATCGCTTCTGAGTCAAACCCTTGCTACTCTATAGCTCTAACAGGAAGTAAGAAACTCAGTCCCAGGCTGCTTCCCAAATGGTACCCTATTCCCTATGTGTTGCACTACTTTTGACCAGTGCCCTATCGGTCCAGGTCACATTTTTTTTCAAGCCTTGGCACGTAACCATCCACTACAGTAATTCACACATTTATAAACAACTAATTCATAAGACTCAAAACCCAAACTTAATAATAATCAGAGGGGGTGAAATGAAAAGCAGAAAATGAAAAGATACTGCTAGCTGAGGAACTTTGTTTGAAAACGGAACAATTAAAAGAAATGGCAAAAACGTATGACGACGAACAAGCACAAACTCTTGAACAAAATCATCTTCTACAGGAAAAAAATCTTATTCTACTGGAATCACTCGATTTAGCCAAAAATAAATACGACGCAGTCCACGCCAAACTAGATAAATCTGACAAGTTATCTACAAACAGGGGCGCGCAACTTGATAACATGCATGCAGTTTTGATGAACGTTACTCAAAGCAATAATGTTCTAGTCCAAATGTTGCAGACCAAAGGCGATCAGTTAATGAACACAATGACCAAGTTGGATGACAAAACAGCGGAACTCATTGAAGTCGCTGACTAAATGAATGATGAGAGAACCCAGGTGAGGAAGATGGACAAAATGATCTCTAAGCAAGCGGAGGAAATATCATCACTGAATCTCTCGCTCCACCTCTACCTGTAAACCATGACAGTCTAAGATAAGTACTCTTAGCGCCCAAGTGGACTCTGCTATGCAGCAGAATACCACCCTTAGGTACCAGCTGGAGGAACTCCAGAACAGTCACGCGGTACAGCGTGTCTACCCAACCAAGCAACCAAGCTCGCAACTGGAGCTCGGTACACAAAGGAGTGAAGACAACAGAAGGTTTCAGACCTTACCTCTCTCAGGTGTCCCTCAGTTTTTTCCTCTTGGCCATTCGGCACAGAGAAATATGGCGCCTCCTAGCCAACAAAGCCAAAGCTTGGCTTCTCCTCTTGGCCTTTCAGCCCAGAATTCCCCACAGCATGAAGCCAACCCTCCCCGCACACTTGGCGCGGAACGCCTTGACAAAATCGTCAAAAACTTCTGCACCTTTGACCCCGTTCCAGGGAAGCCAAACGATACTGAGGCGTTCTTAGCAGACTTATCCTTACATGGCTATGCGAACGCTACGTGTGCTGACAGGCTTTACCTGTTGAAGAGAATGTTGAATAGACACGTGTCTAAAACAGCAACACATGCAAAACGACTATGCTAAACTTGGCACGGCTTTAAAAATAGAATTCAGTGGTTCTGCGACTCGCAAACACCACAGCTCGCTTGCTAACACTGTCAAACAAGCGCGGAATGAACACCCACAAGCATACTATCATAGGTTTCGTTCAGCTTACTTTGGCCTACTCACTGAAACAGGAATGGAAGAGCTATTACCATTCAAACAAATGTTTCTGTTGAACATGTATCCCAACTTCATTAACTACTTGGGCCCTACAGCCCACGTTGGTTTGCCAATCTCAGACCTCAGAGAGCTTGCGAGCACAGCTTTTGAGGCATCAAAAGTGAGCCGCGCTAAGAGCCCTGACATCTCGGTTTTCAATATTGAACAGGAGCAATCACTCCAGTTAGAGGGAGCGTTAGCAGGGATAGGAGCGTTGAGAGATGATGCACAACAACGGTATCTACCACGAAACCACAATACCAATAACCACCGCAGTCCAAATAACTGTAAAAGACGTCGCCAGCGAAATGACTACCACTACAATCAACCTGATCGCTACGTTCCTGCACCCTACCCACACAAAGTGTCAGGGCACAAGGGTAACAAAGGGTTCAATGGCGATCAAAATGTAAAACGATGCTCTCTAGAAGTTCTGCTAATAGAAGTACAAAAGCTGATACAATTTGAGAAAGAGGAAAAAGATAAGTCACTATGACTAGGCGTGGAATTGCCGGAGAACAGGTCTGCCGAAATTAACTCCATTAGCGAGGATGTAAACAATCAAATTATCCCTGCTCTCACTAAAAACCCAATCCAGGGCCTGCTCGATCAAGAAACAAGCCCACGGGCTTTGACAATAGAGCTAGATACAAATGTTGTAACCCAAGAGGTAAACAACATCGCAATCCCCAGTTCCATTCAAACTCAGACAAGTCGATGTGTTGTCACCATGAACACAAATGACACATCACGCCATTATGATCAATCACTCCACTTTGTGGGGAATATGACCACCAAACTCAACTCGGAAAGTCGCTACCTGGAAACAGTGGAGCTACCTGGATGACTGCTTAACCCGTGATGCGCTATTGATTCAGGCTCGACAATATCGCTAATGTCTCAAACATTGTTCAATGATCTAAAAAGGGCTGAGAACCCAGCTAAATGTTGGTTAAAAACGGAACGATGCGACACTAAACTTCAAGGTTTCACTCAGACTACGTCGCCTCTCACAATGCGACTCATGCTGAAACTACACTTCCAAGACGTATCTCTTGTTCACCTTGTGTATGTTACCAGCCTCGAAACTGAACAACTGCTACTCAGAGCAAACTTGATGGATCGTTTGGTCCCACTAATGGATTGGAAAAACTAACCAAGTATGGTCACAAGTAACCGTGCTGTCTCCACTGACCACACTGTCTTCTCCTAACGCTGGCTGCAACACAGTCACCAACAAGGAGTATCTGTCGACAGGACCCCTTGGGAAACAGACGTTTCGACACCTCTTGTTGCAGTATCTGACTCAAGCAGATATTACAATATCTCGACACGTTCAATCAGCAATCCTGATAGACCACTCTTTTCATGATGTTGAGCCAGCAGTCTCTGTGAGTGAGAAACTTCCCTCCTCCTTGGAGTCATGCGGTACTGTAGCTAAGATTAACTTCTCTTGTACTTCAGACACTTCCGCAAGCACTGCGGCCATCTCAGGAATAAAAGCATCAACGTGCAGAGTGGACTCTGCTTCTGATGATACATTTTCTGCTTTGAGGGGGACTGACACCCCTTACAATGAAACTAACAGCGTCAGTCCCGCCACTGACCCGATGACTCCAACTGGTGAAACACTGTGCAATATCGCAGAAAGATATCCTTGTCTCAGTTCGCAGGTTCTGGAACGGTTGCCACACACGGACGCTGTGGTGACTGGCAGGCCACGACAGCCACTGAGCATTTTGAAGCACAAACACCAGGAGATTTGGTTGAAAGGTTACAGCCAATCTCCTAACAACATGGCTGCTGACAACTCGTAGAAATGGTCAGACTTTTTTGTTTGTGCCTCGGACACCAACCCCAACCGCTGGTGGGGGGGTCCCGAGACACAAAGGGGGGGGGAATACTAGCCCAGACCCATGATGAGCCTCGATGCCCATGATACTCTATTCATGTGTTCTGGTAGGATAACATTTCGGAATAAATCGGTAGGATGGGTACCAGTACCAATGCCAGCAACAGTCAGTCCAGCCACAGTCAGTAAGAAGGTTAGAGACCTTTAACAAGTCGAATTGCCCTTGATAGCAGCGATAGATGAGGTAGTAGTCACCCAGATTGTAACACGTGGAAGGGAATCTCCAAAACAATCTTCTGATGGTTAACACACATGCCACTAATAAATAGAACCCTCCATTCAGGAGGATAGTTATTAGAAATCATAAACCATGATCACACCGCGTACTACTGGTTCCGTGCTTATAGAGTACTTCTGTCGTGAGGTTAACTCCTCCGTGGAAAACAATGCTATGAATAAGACTCCTTCATACCTATCGCCACTACAATGGTGTAAGACACATTGACTTGCAGTAAAACCGTTACAGGTCATATGGGTTGTTATTTTGTTATGTCATTAAAATTTTTATAAAGGAAATACTGTAACTTGAAAAGTATACACATTATATGTGTGAAGTGTCCTGAAAAATGAGACATTTTGAAAGTATTTTTGTTAAGATAGAAATGTGATTTTAGTTTTCCAAAAGAGATAATGGTTGGCGATAAACTTTGTACAGTAAGTAGCCACGCCCCGAGTGAGGTCAGAGAGCGTGTCAGCATGACAGAACCGTCCCTTTCGACCAGAGTGCATAAAGGCTTGGTAAAGAAATTAACCTTTAGACCAGATAGACGTGAAGAAGCCACTACACGTTAAAAATGGTTGGAACATATGAGACCAGAAGGACCACAAGCTGCAGCTCACGTTCAAAGTCGAACCCTGAATCAACACGAGGTAGAGACGATAATTCACCTCCCGGACAATCACTGGTACGGTTGATTAGCTGTTCTAAGTACAGTATCTAGAAAAGTGAATTTAAGTAGGACCAACCTACTACTCTCTTCAAACCATCGTATACTACGCTACTCTCATCACCCCATTGGGGACCATCAACATGGCTGGCTAGCCTTTCTTCAAATACGCAACTTCAAGAGCGATGGGAAGAAGAATATATTCTGTAGTTCTGTTCAAGACTATATGACAAGTCATTGGAGCCACGGACAACTAAGAAGAAGGACATTGTGACCTCTTGTGGACAATCACAGCCTTACAAGTGGGCCCGGGAAAGGCCCAGCCAACCCCCTTTCCAAGAAGGCTTGGTTCCGACATAAATAAACAAAGAAACAAGGCATTCTCACGTAAATACAAGTGGGTGGCGGTTTGTGTGCAAAGTATATGGTTACTGTGAGAGTAGTTTCTAAATGTACCAAAGCATTATGTCTCTGTCCATCTCGGTCCCCCTCTCCATCTCTTCTGTAACAAGCCGTCATATTGTGTCAGTCTGCTAGGGACCATCGTAGTTTCCATCGTATTAAGTTTCTAGTCAATAACCTTTACCTAACCTGTGTGTTTATCTTGTATTATTATTTAGTTTGCTAGTAAATATATAATTAAACCAATTTGTGTAGTACTGAAACATAAGTAAGGCTGAGGTTTTTGCAGATGCAAGGAGGATACGACATTCAGAATGATGATATGATATGAGGTTATGATTAATAAGTAAGTAAGTCTTTAAACAACCGCTCCCGTGGTGCCCCAAGTCCTAATGAGTTAATTGTTGCAAGATTAATTTAATTGGGTAACAATTAAACATAGTTAGTTAAATAGATAAATAACAGTCATCAGATTAATAAAGGTCATGTCACGACAATTTGCTCTCACCCATCTACACACAATACCCCTTAATGACAAAGTGAAAACTTTTGTTTTGAAACGTTCTGAAAATGAAATACAGAAATATCTAATTTACATAAGTATTCACACCACTGAGTCAATACTTTGTGGACGCACCTTCGACAGCGATTATAGCTGTGAGTCTCTAAGAGCTTTCCACACCAGCAACATTTGCCCATTATTCTTTTCAAAATGTCTGTCAGATTGGTTGTTGATCATTAATAGACAACCATTTTCCGGTCTTGACATAGATTTTCAAGTAGATTTATGTCAAAACTGTAATTCGGCCACTCAGGAACATTCACTGTTGTCTTGGTATTATATTTATTTTATTAAGTCTCCCCCATAAGCAACTCCAGTGCATATTTGGCCTTGTGTTTTAGGTTATTGTTGTGCTGAAAGGTGAATTTGTTTCCCAGTGTCTGTTGGAAAGCAGACTGAACAAGGTTTTCCTCTAGGATTTTTCTATTTTATCATAAAAACTCTGTATTCCTTGCCAATGATAAGAAAACCCATAACATGATGAAAATATTAAGAGTGGTACTCAGTGATGTGTTGTGTTGGATTTGCCCCAAACATAACACTTTGTATTCAGGTGTGATGGGGGATTTGAAGGAGTCAGGCGCAGGAGGGCAAATCTCAGAATAAAAGGTTTATTCCGAACACAGTAGTACGCAGCAATGTGTCAAACACTTCAGTGTGGAAAACAGGCGCACTGAAAAACAACAAAACACACGGGTGAAAATAACCCGGCGATACAAAATAACAAAGAGCTCCACTGAGCTAATCGAACCTTCACAATAAACAATCACACACAAAGACAAGGGGGCAGAGGGAACACTTATACAGATACTGATGAGGGGATATGAACCAGGTGTGCGTAATAAACAAGACAAAACAAATGGAATGATGAGATGGGGAGCGGCAGTGGCTAGAAGGCCGGTGACGACGAACGCCGAAGCCTGCCGGAACAAGGAGAGGGGGTAGCCACAGAGGAAGCCGTGACAGTACCCCCCCCACTTGACGCGCAGCTCCAGCAGCGCGCCGACACCAACGTCGTAGTTCTGCTCCGCCGGTAGGGATAGGCACAGAGGCGCAGCTCCCGATCACCAACATCGTAGTTCTACTCCGCCGGTAGGGATAGGCACAGGGGCGGAGCTTGGGTGGCGTGACCGAGCGTTGAGATAGGACAGCACCTATCCCTACCTCGGACGCAACCACCTCCACTACGAATGGAAGTGATGGATCGGGATGGGCCAGTACCGGGGCTGAGGTGAACAGAACCCTCAGGTTACTGAAGGCCCTGTCAGCCTCAGCAGACCAGCAGAGCCGGGACGGCCCACCCTTCAACAGAGATGTGATGGGAGCTGCTACCTCAACAATGCCCAGAATAAGCCTCCGATAGTAGTTGGCAAAGCCAATAAAGCGCTGCACCTCCTTAACTGTGGTTGGAGTTGGCCAATTTCGCACGGTTGAAATGCGATCTCCCTCCATCTCCACACCTGAGGTGGTAATGCGGTATCCGAGGAAGGAGATGGACTGCTGGAAAAACAGACACTCTTCTGCCTTGGCATGAAGGTCATGTTCCAACAGTCGGGCCAGCACTTTGCGAACCAGGGACACATGCTCGGCGCGCGAATCGGAATACACCAGAATGTCATCAATGTACACCACTTCACCGCGACCAAGCATGTCCCGAAACACCTCGTTCACAAAGGACTGGAAGACGGATAGAGCATTCATCAAACTGTAAGGCATCACCAGGTATTCGCAACGGGCAGGCCCCTTCCAGGACGTCCTCCAGCAGTCAGCAGGTTGTCCAACCGGATGGCCATGTCCACCAGTTGATTGAAGGACAACATGGTGTCCCAGCAGGCTTGCTCCCTTCGGACGTCCTCTAGTATATGGCACCGGAAGTGGTCGATGAGGGCCCACTCGTTCCACCCAGACCCAGCCGCTAGAGTCCGAAACTACAGGGCAAAGTCCTGCGCGGTCCTCGTACCCTGCCTCAGGTGGACCAGCCGACTCCTGGCATGTTCGCTTCTCCTGCTGACTCCATGTTGGGTGTGTGATTCTGTGATGAGGGATTTGAAGGAGTCAGGCGCAGGAGAGCAAATCACAGAATAAAATGTTTATTCCGAACACTTTAGTACGCAGCAATGCGTCAAACACTTCAGTGCGTAAAACAGCCGCACTGAAAAACAACGAAGCACACGGGTGAAAATAACCAGGCGATGCAAAATAACAAAGAGCTCCACCGAGCTAATGGCACCTCCACAATAAACAATCAAACACTAAGACAAGGGGGCAGAGGGAACACTTATACAGGTGTGTGTAATAAACAAGGCAAAACAAATGGAATTATGAGATGAGGAGTGGCAGTGGCAGTGGCTAGAAGGCCGGTGATGACAAATGTCGAAGCCAAGGAGAGGAGGCAGCCTCAGAGGAATTCGTGAATTGCTTTGCCACATTTTTTGCAGTATTACTTTAGTGCCTCATTGCAAACAGGATGCGTGTTTTGGAATATTTTTATTCTGTGCAGGCTTCCTTCTTTTCACTCTGTCAATTAGGTTAGTATTGTGGAGTAACTACAATGTTGTTGATCCATCCTCAGTGTTCTCCTATCACAGCCATTATACACTGTAACTGTTTTAAAGTCACCATTGGCTTCATGGGGAAATCCCTGAGCAGTTTCCTTCCTCTCCGGCAACTGAGATAGGAATAATTAATAACATCACTTCATCATCTACCAATAGGTGCCCTTTGCGAGGCATTGGAATACCTCCCTGGTCTTTGTGGTTGAATCTGTGTTTAAAATGCACTGCTCAGCTGAGGGACCTTACAGATAATATTAAGTGTGGGGTACAGAGATTAAGTAGTCATAAAACAATCATGTTAAACACTATTATTGCCCATGCAACGTATTATGTGACTTGTTTAACAAATGTTTACTCCTGAACTTATTTAGGCTTGCCATAAAAAAAGGGGTTGAATACTTACTGACTCAAGACATTTCAGCTTTTCATTTTTAATTAATTTCAAAATAATTCGAAAAACAGAATTCCACTTTGACATTATGGGGTATTGTGTTTCGGCCAGTGACAAAAAAATATAAATTTAATCTATTTTAAATTCAGGCTGTAACTCAACGAAATGTGGAAAAAGTTAAGGGGTGTGAATACTTTCTAAAGGCACTGTAGGACCTTATAAACCCGTTACTAATCATTAGTAAAGTATTTTAGCAGTTCCTAATCTAAAGTGAGGGCTATTCATACTTTGTAAATACTTAAGAAATATTTTGGGTGACCAGTGTAATTTCTCAATAAAAAAATGACATTTCATTGTTAGACATTCCAGCAGTGAAAGGATTGTGCAACAAAAACTGATCTCTTGAATCACTACTCCTCCATATCTTCTGGAACAAGCTCTGGGCCCTGAGGCCAAACAGACTTGGATGTGCCTATAGTGTAAGCTATTGATCTGTTAGAGGTTGAAGAGAATAGAAAATTAATACCTGAATATTTCCTAGCAGAAAAGGTGTTGGATGGAAAGGGGAGAGGGGAGAGGGAGGAAAAGAGAGAGAGAGATGCGGGGAGAGTGAGAGAAAAAGAGTGTGGATATGTGTGTTTATTAAATGGTGACCCAAGATAAACAGTGGCTTGTTGGTGTTACAAAGGCCAGCCAAAGCCAATTAGATGTGTGAGGAATAAACAAATTAACATTTTGCATCAAGACGACATGTATAAACAGTCATGCTAAATTTGGAGAAAAGCAAATAGCTCCAATCTGAATACGTCTGTCTGTCTGTCTGTCTGCCTGTCTGTCTGTCTGTCTGTCTGTCTGTCTGTCTGTCTGTCTGTCTGTCTGTCTGTCTGTCTGTCTGTCTGTCTGTCTGTCTGTCTGTCTGTCTGTCTGTGTACTGTACCTGCCTGCCTGCAAACTTACATACGAGTGTGTAGTGAGTATGAGTTAAACAATGTAGGATGGTTTGACACAACCAGTGTTGAAACAAACAGTGGAGGCACCTGAAATTAACAAATTACAAATGACTTGCAAGAGCATGTAGTCCAACCATTCAATGTTCGACAGATTTTATTTCACGCTTTATAATTATCTCCTCAAGGTATAGTGTACAGACGGATGGAGTCTGGTTTCACTCTTTTTGAAGTAGTTTCCCATGTTTTGATTTGCATTTCTCGCCAGTGAAGGGAGAAATCTCTTTATGTCTGTCTGTGTGTATTTAAGTCTGTATGTTTACTAAAAGGCTTGGTCCCCATGTTCAGGGCCATCTTTCACTGCAAATGGCATCGAACCGTGGGAGATAGGGCACAGTCAACTGCAGAAATCCCAGCTGCATTCACAGGAACTTTATCTTTCCTTCCAATTCCGTCTGATCGGTATCAGCTATTCCACAGAGAGTGGGTCCGTGTGGGAAACGTAAAAAGGGAAAAGTACGACATTCGATTTAGATTGCAGGCCCCAGAACCACATCCCCAATGCAATGCCTTTATTACAGTGCAAGAATGAGGCACACTTTACACACAATTAGGTTTCCATTTGAACGGCAATCGCCACTGACACCAGTTGAACTTTAGGCCCGAAGGAGACGTGTTCACACAAAAACTCAAGCTCCTTATTTCCTTCATACAGTTATCGACAGTCCTAGATTAGAACAGTGTTTACAGTTCTGCGTCCCAAATGGCACCCTATGCCATATATATAGTGCACCTTCGACCAGAGCCCCATGGACCCTGATCAAAAGTAGTGCACTATATAGGGAATAGGGTGCCATTTGGTACACATACAATGCATTTGCTCTAGTGAAGCAGCACCGTGGCAGACCTGGGTTCAAATAGTCTTTGTTTTCTTTCAAATACTTAAGATGTGCTTGATTGAGCTTGCCTGACGCAATGGAACTAATGGGATAGTTATGAAAGTTCAAACCCCGCCCATCTGGCACTACAGGCAGGCTTAATCTAACGCTCAAAAGTGTCAGAGCAGACAACCTAGCTAGCTGCACCTGAGAGGGGTAGCCTAGTGCAGAGATTCTGGATACAGCTTTTGGCTAGGGCACTTCCAGGCCAACTTGCTCCCTTCAACTAACACATTGTATGTAACCTTATTAATATTATATACTGTACATCCGTGATAAGTACATGGGTTTAGTGGCCAACGTTGTTGTCTTAGATAGTGCAGAAGATAATTGCTTTCTATGTCTCTGTAAGCTGTACATTGCTGTAAGCAGGATATCTACCATACCTTACTTATTATGACTTCACTGAGATGGCCTAAAATCTTTCTCATTTATGATGTATTTACCAAATAAAAATTGCCATTATAAATATATGATTAACATTTCTTCCCACAGAACCTATAGTTTGCCTTGTTGACATTGATATGAAAGGGGAAAAAAAAGTTTTTCCGATGGATAAGGTGTTGCGGATGTCAAGTCTGAATCCTGGCTTAGGAAGGCCACCAAAAATTCTGAAATTTCCATCCCCAACTATAACATTTTCCGTCTAGATAGAACTGCCAAAGGGGGTGGAGTTGCAATCTACTGTAGAGATAGCCTGCAGAGCTCTGTCGTACTATCCAGGTCTGTGCCCAAACAGTTTGAGCTTCTACTTCTAAAAATCCACCTTTCCAGAAATAAGTCTCTCACTGTTGCCGCTTGCTACAGAACCCCCTCAGCCCCCAGCTGTGCCCTGGACACCATATGTGAATTGATTGCCCCCCATTTATCCTCAGAGTTCGTACTGCTTGGTGACCTAAATTGGGATATGCTTAATACCCCGGCCATCCTACAATCCAAACTAGATGCCCTCAATCTCACGCAAATTATCAACGAACCTACCAGGTACAACCCTAAATCCTTAAACATGGGTACCCTCATAGATATCATCCTGACTAACTTACCCCTCTAAATACACCTCAGCTGTCTTCAACCAGGATCTCAGCGATCACTGCCTTATTGCCTGCGTCCGTAACGGGTCCGCGGTCAAACGACCACCCCCTCATCACTGTCAAACGCTCCCTAAAACACTTTAGCGAGCAGGCCTTCCTAATTGACCTGGCCCAGGTATCCTGGATGGATATAGATCTCATTCCGTCAGTAGAGGATGCCTGGTTGTTCTTTAAAAGTAATTTCCTCTCAATCTTAAATAAACATGCCCCATTCAAAAAATACAGAACTAAGAACAGATATAGCCCCTGGTTCTCCTCAGACTTGACTGCCCTTGACCAGCACAAAAAACATCCTGTGGCATACTGCATTAGCATCAAATAGCCCCCGCGATATGCAACTTTTCAGGGAAGTTAGGAACCAATATACACAAGCAGTCAGGAAAGCAAAGGCTAACTTTTTCAAACAGAAATTTGCATCCTGTAGCACTAACTCCAAAAGGTTTTGGGACACTGTAAAGTCCATGGAGAATAAGAGCACTTCCTCCCAGCTGCCCACTGCACTGAGGCTAGGAAACACTATCACCACCGATAAATCTACAATAATCGAGAATTTCAACAAGCATTTTGCTACGGCTGGCCATGCTTTCCACCTGGCTACCACTACCCCGGCCACCAACTCTGCACCCTCCGCTGCAACTTGCCCATGCCCCCCCGCTTCTCCTTCACACAAATTCAGACAGCTGATGTTCTGAAAGAGCTGCAAAATCTGGACCCCTACAAATCAGCTGGGCTAGACAATCTGGACCCTTTCTTTCTAAAACTAGCCACCGAAATTGTCGCAACCCCTATTACTAGTCTGTTCAACCTCTCTTTCGTAACGTCTGAGATCCCCAGAGATTGAAAGCTGCCGCGGTCATCCCCCTCTTCAAAGGGGGTGACATTCTAGATCCAAACTGTTACAGACCTATATCCATCCTGCCCTGCCTTTCGAAAGTATTTGAAAGCCAAGTTAACAAACAGATCACCGACCATTTCGAATACCACCGTACCTTCTCCGCTATGCAATCCGGTTTCCGAGCTGGTCATGGGTGCACTTCAGCCACGCTCAAGGTCCTAAACGATATTATAACCGCGATTGATAATAGACAGTACTGTGCAGCCGTCTTCATCGACCTGGCCAAGGCTTTCGACTCTGTCAACCATCGCATTCTTATTGGCAGACTAAATAGCCTTGGTTTCTCAAATGACTGCCTCGCCTGGTTCACCAACTACTTCTCAGATAGAGTTCAGTGTGTCAAATCGGAGGGCCTGTTGTCTGGACCTATGGCAGTCTCTATGGGGGTGCCACAGGGTTCAATTCTTGGGCCAACACTTTTCTCCGTGTATATAAATGATGTCGCTCTTGCTGCTGGTGACTCTCAGATCCACCTCTACGCAGACGACACCATTTTGTATACATCTGGCCCTTCATTGGACACTGTGTTAACAAACCTCCAAACGAGCTTCAATGCCATACAACACTCCTTCAGTAGCCTCCAACTGCTCTTAAACACTAGTAAAACTAAATGTATGCTCTTCAATCGAACGCTGCTGGCACCCACCCACCCGACTAGAATCACCACTCTCGACGGGTCTGACCTAGAGTATGTGGACAACTACAAATACCTAGGTGTCTGGTTAGACTGTAAACTCTCCTTCCAGACTCACATTAAGAATCTCCAATCCAAAGTTAAATCTAGAATCGGCTTCCTATTTCGCAACAAAGCCTCCTTCACGCATGCTGCCAAACATGCCCTCGTAAAACTGACTATCCTACCGATCCTTGACTTCGGCGATGTCATTTATAAAATAGCCTCCACCACTCTACTCAGCAAATTGGATGTAGTCTATCACAGTGCCATCCGTTTTGTCTCCAAAGCCCCATACACTACCCACCACTGTGACCTGTACGCTCTTGTTGGCTGGTCCTCACCACATGTTCGTCGTCAAACCCACTGGCTCCAGGCCATCTATAAATCACTGCTAGGCAAATCCCCGCCTTATCTTAGCTCATTGGTCACCATAGCAGCACCCACCCGTAGTCTGCGCTCCAGCAGGTATATCTCACTGGTCATTCCCAAAGCCAACACCTCCTTTGGCCGCCATTCCTTCCAGTTCTCTGCTGCCAATGACTGGAACGAATTGCAAAAATCTCTGAAGCTGGAGACTCTTATCTCCCTCACTAACTTTAAGCATCAGTTGTCAGAGCACCTTACCGATCACTGCACCTGTACACAGCCCATCTGAAATTAGCCCACCCAACTACCTCATCCCTATATTGTTATTTATTTTGCTCTTTTGCACCCCAGTATCTCTATTTGCACATAATCTCTTGCACATCTAGCATTCCAGTGTTAATACTAATTGTAATTATTTTGCACTATAGCCTATTTATTGCCTTACCTCCATAACTTGATACATTTGCACACACTGTTAATATATATTTTCTGTTCTATTTTTTGACTTTATGTTTTTTTACCCCATATGTAACTCTGTGTTGTTGTTTTTATCGCACTGCTTTGCTTTATCTTGGCCAGGTCGCAGTTGTAAATGAGAACTTGTTCTCAACTGGCTTACCTCGTTAAATAAAGGTGAAATAAAATAAATTAAAAAAAATGATTGACAAGGAATTGAGCTGTGAAGCATGTTTTATATATGTGAAGTTCATAATTTGGTCTTCAATGAAGGAGCTAACACTAGGATACAGTATCACACATTTTTTCAAACATACACACTGTAGTACAACACGTTCCCCTGGATGTATTAGCTGTTGATACTGTTTACATCAAATGGCAATTTTAGGGCGTGAAAAGTGATAAATAAAGTATAAATTTAAGTGTATCACTTTCAAGTATTCTGTGGATCCTCTTTCTTTGATAAGAGGCAGCCTTTAGCACTCTAGCACAACATACATGTAGGCCTAATGTATGTAGACACACACACATTTTCTTTTGATCCTTTGCAATGCATAGAAGTGTGTCTTTCACATCAGCCCATGCATTCCTTTGCAGGTAACCTCAATATAGCCTCTCGGAATTGACATAGTCAGCATATTCAGTCTTTTTGGCCTGTTTCTCAAGCAATTAAGTGATTATGAATGAGAGAATTACATTATCTAAATATTTCTCTCCAGATATGCAAATAAACGAGCATTGGTTTAACTGCATAAAATGGTGGTCTTTCTTCTGCTTGTCTTCTTCAGCTTCAGCCGTTGTAACCTTCTAACTTGCTGTTTGGAAAGCAATTACGACAGTGTCTGCCGTCTCATCACAGTGCCCGACCAAAATTAACACTATTTTTCTATTCCTCTTCCTGACATATGTAAGGCAGACAAGCAGAGTTCTTTACTCTTGGCTCTGCAGGAGGCGAAATCTCACCCACACATACCAATGCCACTTGAATAATTCAAAGGGCCGGGACACTGAAACAGAGGTTAAAAGATTTATGAAATAACATAACAAGTTTCAATATTTTTGCAATTAGCTGGAGACATATCATCTCTCTGGAGTTGTTCCCGCAGTGGGAGGTCAAACGCTTGCTCGGCAGTCCTGGAGATGTTTAGAAGTTAAAGTAAAGTGCAAGTCATCGGGCTAATGCTGTCCTTAAACTTTGATCCATTCAGGAAACAGGAAATAAACAGCTAAGCCTTCGCCTTCCATCCTACAGAGTATTGACGGTGGATGGCAATATGTCCTTCAATAAGGAAGAGGCTATTTTATGAGACAAATGGGTGTAAGATTTCTTAAAGAGGCAATCTGCAATTTAAAAGTCAAAAAAATGTGTACCAATCACAAATTCCCCTTTTAATGTTACAGTATATCTAACACAAGATAGACACTTCAAACCTATCAACCCTTGCCCTGACAAAGTCATCAATGACCAAAAGCATGACAAATAAAACTCTGAAATTGCAGCTGATTGAAGTGTGCAGAAACCTATCAACTTTGCCATCAACACAGCTACATTAAATCCACAGTGAGCTCTCTGACGAATGCCATCAGTTCCACACAATCCATTACTATTCAAAATTAACTTGTAAATTACAGTGATTAATTATGCTTTTATCGGCACAGATGGGATGTGCATTTGAAAGACCATGTGCAGACATTTGGCCTTGTGTCCAAATAAAAGCTCTATTATTCAATGATGTCTGGAATGATTTAAATGGTAATGGACAGTAGAGAAACCACAGAGGTTTATCACAGCCAGCCCTTTTAGCCCTAGATAAGAACAGTAGCCTATATGGTAATGTGTAAACATTTCAAGCATTGATATGCCATGAAAAACGATTGGATCATGTGCCGTGTGGAGACAGGTGGCCTTTTGGCAACAACACCTGCTACAATATCACTAAAATTGAGACTTACATACATGTGCTAGCCTAATGGGCATGTTGTCAACTAGCACCTTAAGTATGGTTTACGGGAACACGTTTATGTTAGAAGCTGGAGTAGAAAGTTCCCTCACTAAACAGTGTAAGTGGTCGCTGAGTGTCGAGGCACAGCATTCCCTAAGCCCTGACTTGGGAACAGCTCCAGTATTCCGCCTGTTATAACCCTCACATGGAGTATAGAGACTCCAGAGCGGTCCCTAGGGTAAGTGTCCCAGCTACAGCTGCATTCATGTGCTACAATGAGTTTTGTAGTTCAGGTGTACCTTTTGTGACGCCAAAACCCTCCATCTCAGCACACCCATGGCCATTTACTCCCAGACAAGCTTGACCAATCTGTCTGTTCTGTGGCGGGCTGTGGTTGATACACTGGCATGGCCTCTCTCCAAGCTAATATGAAGCATGTCTGGATCAGACAGTTGAATGTGGTAATGACAGACTTTCTACTTTCTGTATTATTATGTTATAACTAAGGCATCTTACTGGAATTAAGTGAAATCCACTCTGTGAAATTGTCCTAATATACATACTGTCTGGTTTCCTTTCCTCTTCTCCTGTCCTTGTTCAGAGTTAATCGATTTGAAAAGATGCGACATGTGAATGCAAGGAGTTACATGACCAGAGTATATGAGATCTGACTCTGCAAGGTCCCATGAGGCCACACAATCTTACCTTTCATAATTTCACCTGTCTGTTGAAAGATTTGCCAAGTGATCCCCGCGTTCCAGGCCGACTACATTGCAGGTGTTGCGTTGCATCAACCACATCACTGACTGCACAGTTGGGCATCAGATTGCTATTTCATATGATGTGGTTAGCTGATATGTTAAGTGATCTGGCATGCACCTGCAATGTAGTCAGTCTGGAAAGTATTATGGAGAGGCCACCATTCATTATGTGCATAGTTTTAAACCTGGTAATGATGTACAGCTTTAAAACAGACCTCTCAACATCGAAGACAAATTGTGAACTAATTTGGAGTAAAACTGCCTGAACTGGCAGTTGAGATGAGTAAGTTATGAGCTTTTGAAGTGGCACCATTGGTCTATTATAGCCTCTCAGACTATTCCTGATAGTTATGAAAAATACCCCTCGATAGATCTTTTTAAGCTTGTCACACCATGTTGAATCTGTTAGTATGTGGCTGGGGTTTGTCTTTGCCTTACCTTTGCTGGTGAAATTTGTTATTGAAAGTAATTAGCAAGGCCGTAGCAATCTGTCCGAGGTCCATCCATGGTAGGGTCACCTTCAGAAAGATCCCCCAAGTATGCTATAGACTCCCCACAGCTTGCACAGAGCCAGTCTTACTTTTTATAAGCTCCAAATGTGTTGGCTTGTCGAAGGGTTTAGAGTTTCTACAGAACCTTATTGGTGTCATGCTGAGCCCAACGGGGGGCACTTTCAACCAATAACTTAAATGTACTCAGAAATCATCTTACAATAACACCGGCTATCAAATGGTTAATTGATTTACTGTGCGCCAGTAGCTCTTGATTGTCCTTTTTTGGGGGCGAGTCAGGAAAAAAACAGGCATTTGGGCAATGCCAATCATTTTACAAGTACTGATCCCTCTACTTTTAAGCAGATTGAGGGCACATCTCAACACTTTGCCTTCCTTAGTCAGGGATAAGGATGACCTGGTCATTACCAGCCTCAACCTCAACATTGAAACGTCTTGCACTACTTTTGAGAGCAGGGATACACAGGCCAGAGCACACCCTGGGGGACTGGTGTATGAAAACCACTAGCATTAAGGAGAATGCCAAGGAAATAGACTTGCCTCTGACGTTTTTACCCTTAGCTTAAGTGCATGCATGGGCACGAACACACACACACACACACTCACACACACACACTCACACACACACACACACACACACAAGACCTGGGATAACTATAGTTTTAACTATGCTTTGTGGAAAGTAACACTTTTTTCCAGGGGAACATATTTGGAGGTGACTACAACTATTACTCTTTGAATACAGATCTCAGGAAGTGACTACTTTTCTGAAACTATTGGATTGGCTGCGTTCAACTAATGGCAGGGCTGTATCTGGAACTACATGTTGAAGATATAAATATAATGAATAGAGCACACACAATCTAAGGTAACACTTTATTTGACACGGCGCGTCATAACACGTTATGACATGGTCATAACATGTCAGAATATGTCATAACAGCTGACATAACCTGTCATAACATTGTCATAACACTGTCATGACACATATATTTAGACGTGTTGTGACATATATTGCAATATTATATGGCTGGTTATGACACCTACATAAGAGTGTCAAAGCCCACAAATCCTACCACACAAGGAAAACCATTCCATTCTACTTGTAAATAGTACATTATATAAAATGTCAAAAAAAAATCAATTTTATTACCATTGTAATTGTACACACATTTATGTCAAATATGTGCCTAGCCCAATGCTCTGTCGCTGATGACTGGGATGAATGCAGGAGCAGGACAAAACACCCTGTTTGGGACTTATGGTTGTGTACATCATAGGTCTATCTGGCTTATATTATTACCCTTACAACAACAACAAAATGTCATGTGATATATTCTATAAATGTCCATATTTTTGAATCAAAGTGTGTTTGTTCACAACATTATTATTGTAGTCCTCCATTGTTTTGCTTTAATATACATGTAAACTTAGCGCTACCACTAGGGGGAGACATTAGAACTGTTAGCTGCAGGCGCACGCCTCATACATTGGAAGAAATGAAACAGGAAGAGAAACCCAGTGGAAAAATGACAAATTTCAATTATCCGTGTCTCCATATTCATCCTGTTTTCAGGTTTGTAACATTTATAAGCGTGGTTTCGTTTTTGAAATATAGAGATGACTTGTTTATCTAAACTGTGATGAGTTTTGTTTTAAGGGTTTTGACCGAATGAAAAACGAGTGAGATTTTCCACTTCACATGAATGTAGCCAAGCTAAGCTAACTAACTTTGTATGTAAGTCAATGAGACAAGATGGCATCTCGGATTAAATGTATTATCGTTATAAACTTTTTTGGCTCATAAATGGGTTTATTGATTTTTACAAACGATGGCTCGTATTAAGTGTATTTATATGAGTACATATGAACTACGCTAATTATATGTATT
Source organism: Coregonus clupeaformis (assembly GCF_020615455.1). NCBI lineage: Eukaryota > Metazoa > Chordata > Actinopteri > Salmoniformes > Salmonidae > Coregonus > Coregonus clupeaformis. The sequence continues at coordinate 38,602 of NW_025535329.1, read as the reverse complement.
TTAGAAGGTTACTTTTTATTAAATGTGTATCTAATAGCCGCATGCTAACCACTAACGTTAGCTAGCTAGCCTTATATAGCTAGCTAGTTGTTGTTAGCTGACAATAGCTGTTTATGACCTGAGAGACCTGAGCCCTAGGACCATACGTCGGGACTACCGGCCGTGGTGACTCCTTGCTGTCCCCAGTCCGCCTGGCCTTGCTGCTATTCCAGTTTCAACTGTTCTGCCTGCGGTTATGGAACCCCTACCTGTCCCAGACCTGCTGTTTTAAACTCTTAATGATCGGCTATGAAAAGCCAACTGAGATTTATTCCTGATTATTATTTGACCATGCTTGTCACTTATGAACATTTTTGAACATCTTGGCATGGTTCTGTTATAATCTTCACCCGGCACAGCCAGAAGAGGACTGGCCACCCCTCATAGCCTGGTTCCTCTCTAGGTTTCTTCCTAGGTTTTCGCCTTTCTAGGGAGTTTTTCCTAGCCACCGTGCTTCTACACCTGCATTACTAGCTGTTTGGGGTTTTAGGCTGGGTTTCTGTACAGCACTTCGAGATATTAGCTGATGTAAGAAGGGCTATATAAAATAAAATTGATTGATTGATTGATTATGGATTTTTGTTACATTTAATACACAGGCCTCTTCTATACATCATTTGTACAATTAGCACAGTATATAGAGTGAATAGTAGTTGTTTTGCACACCAACATCTTTAGTGATAGGGTAGCTAATGTTAGTTAGATAGATTCATAGTTGAGAGCTAGCTTTAGCTGTGTTATGAAAACATTGAGAAAACAGGGTGTTACTGCATTGTAACGTACTCTATTCTGATTTTTGTTCTTTATTTCTGTTTTTAAGAGAAAGTAAGTTATCTGCTGTATCCAGGGGTGGAGGTCAATACCTTGAGGGAGACGGCAGAAACAAACTTTCAAACAAAAGGAAACTTATTGGCAGGGAAATGTCACACCCTGACCTGGAGAGACTGTTATTCTCTAGGTGGTTTGGTCAGGGTGTGAAACTCTATGTTAGAATTTCTATGTTCAGGATCTAGAATTGTATTTCTAGGTTTGGCCGGGTGTGATTCCCAATCAGAGGCAGCTGTCGCTCGTTGTCTCTGATTGGGGATCATACTTAAGTAGCCTGTTTGCCTACCTTAGTTGTGGGATCTTGTTTGTGTTCCATGTTAGGCTTGTATGTGTATAGCCTGAGGACTTCACGTTACGTTGTTTCTTATTTTGTTTATGTTTATTGAGTTAAATAAACATGTACGCTTTTCACGCTGCAGCTTGGTCTGACCCGTCTCTCAACGTTCGTGACAGGAAAAAACACATATGAACAAATAATACGATTTAGAGTTAAATCCTTTGTTGTTGTTATGAATTCTTTACAGTAATGCTTTTTTTTTAATCGTATTTTGAATAAATTGTAGAAAATACACTTTATGACAATATCATGAAACATGATGACCATCCTGTGTCACTTTACTTGGACCAAGAAAATACACATTATGGCACTGTCAAGAAGCATTATGACCATCATAATCATATAAGCCAGCTAGGCCTATCATGTACATGCCTTTATTTCAGTCATCAGTCACAAAGAGGGTGTCCTGCTCCTGAAATCAGCTCCTACATTCATCCCAGTCATCAGCAACAGAGAATTGGGGTAGGTACAGTACCAGACAAAAGTTTGGACACACCTACTCACTCAAGGGTTTTTCTTTATTTTTACTATTTTCTACATTGTAGAATAATAGTGAAGACATCAAAACTATGAAATAACACATATGGAATCATGTAGTAAGAAAAAAAGTGTTAAACAAATGAAAATATATTTTATATTTGAGATTCTTCAAATAGCCACCCCTTTGCCTTGATGACAGCTTTGCACACTCTTGGCAGTCTTTCAACCAGCTTCACCTGGAATGCTTTTCCAATAGTCTTGAAGGAGTTCCCACATATGCTGAGCACTTGTTTGTTGCTTTTCCTTCACTCTGCAGTCCGACTCATCCCAAACTATCTCAATTGGGTGGAGGTCGGGGTATTTTGGAGGCCAGGTCATCTGATACAGCACTCCATCACTCTCCTTCTTGGTAAAATAGCCCTTACACAGCCTGGAGGTGTGTTGGGTCATTGTCCTGTTGAAAAACAAATGATAGTCCCACTAAGCCCAAACCAGATGGGATGGCGTATCACTGCATAATGCTGTGGTAGCCATGCTGGATAAGTGTGCCTTGAATTCTAAATAAATCACAGATAGTGTCACCAGCAAACCACCCCCTCACCATAACACCTCCTCCTCCATGCTTTACGGTGGGAAATACACATCATCCATTCACCAACACTGCGTCTCACAAAGACACGGCAGATGGAACCAAAAATCTCCAATTAGGACTCCAGACCAAAGGACACATTTCCACCAGTCTAATGTCCATTGCTCGTGTTTCTTGGCCCAAGTAAGTCTCTTCTTATTATTGGTGTCCTTTAGTAGTGGTTTCTTTGCAGTGGTTCTCTTAAGCATTTATTTGGGCTGCAATTTCTGAGGCTGGAACTCTAATGAACTTATCCTCTGCAGCAGAGGTAATTCTGGGTCTTCCATTCCTGTGGCGGTCCTCATGAGAGCCAGTTTCATCAGAGCGCTTGATGGTTTTTGCGACTGCACTTTCAAAGTTCTTGAAATGTTCCTTATTGAGTGACCTTCATGTCTTAAAGTAATGGTGGACTGTTGTTCCTCTTTGCTTATTTGAGCTGTTCTTGCCATAATATGGACTTGGTCTTTCACCAAATAGGGCTATCTTCTGTATACCCCCCCATAAATTCCACAAATTAACTTTTAAGAAGGCACACATGTTAAATGAAATGCATTCCAGGTGACTATCTCATGAAGCTGGTTGAGAGAATGCCAAGAGTGTGCAAAGCTGTCTGAAGAATCTCAAATATAAAATATATTTTGATTTGTTTGACACATTTTTGGTTACTACAGTACATGATTCCATATGTTTCATAGTTTTGATGTCTTCACTATTATTCTACAATTTATAAAATATTAAAAATAAAGAAAAACCCTTGAATGAGTAGATTTGTCCAAACTTTTGACTGGTAGTGTACATGTCTGACATCAATGTGTGTGCAATTATAATGATCATTTAATATGTTCAATTTCAGAAAATGTTACATAACATAAACACACTTTTTACAAGTAGGCTATGGTGTAATGGAATGGTTTGCTTTGTGTGGTAGGTTTTGTGAGTTTTGACACTCTTATGTAGGTGTCATAACCAGCCATAAAATAACACAATATACTGTATGTCACAACAGGCGTAAATATATGTGGCATGACAGTGTTATGACCATATTATGGCAGGTTATGAAAAGTTATATCAGCCTTTATGACATATTATGACATGGTTATGTGTCATAACGTGTTATGATGCTATATATCAAATAAGGTGTTACCCAATCGGTATTGGATCTCATATTGGATCTACACAATACATTTCTATCTGAACATTTTGTAAATGAATATCCATTGGCCCAGGTGTATATAAGCCAAACCAATTAACCAATAATATGTTGTACAGATAAGTACAAACAAGTTGTGATTCTCAACTACTGTATGACTCTTTCAACATGCCACTGAAAAAGTTGAATGCTGAAATTAATTGTATGATACCCTATAGGGCTCCCTGTCACGGCCGGCTGTGACACAGCCTGGGATCGAACTCCAGGCTGTAGTGGCGCCTCAGCACTGCGATGCATATTATTTGGTTTTCTCAAAGCTATTCAAAATACTTTCAAATAGTATTTGTTTTTCTGAGACCTGTATATCAAAGAAAATAGTTGCCTTTAAGTTTAAACTCTATATAAACTAAATTGTATTCGACTACCTTGAGCATTTCAAAAGTTGGTATTTATACAAAATGCAACTATTTTCTGCCCAGGTCTGACACACACACACACACACACACACACACACACAAACATTTACACAGACACACTTACACAAACAAACTTAAGGCCCAAACACATATACACATACAGTTGAAGTCGGAAGTTTACATACACCGTAGTCTAATACATTTAAACTCAGTTTTTCACAATCCCTGACATTTAATCCTAGTAAAAATCCCCTGTCTTAGGTCAGTTTGGATCACCACTTTATTTTAAGAATGTGAAATGTCAGAATAATAGCAGAGAGAATTATTTATTTCAGCTTTTATTTCTTTCATCACATTCCCAGTGGGTCAGAAGTTTACATACACTCAATTAGTATTTGGGATCATTGCCTTTAAATCGTTTAACTTGGGTCAAACGTTTTGGGTAGCCTTCCACAAGCTTCCCACAACAAGTTGGGTGAATTTTGGCCCATTCCTCCTTACAGAGCTGGTGTAACTAAGTCAGGTTTGTAGACCTCCTTGCTCGCTCACGCTTTTTCAGTTCTGCCAACAAATTTTCAATAGGATTGAGGTCAGGACGTTGTGATGGCCACTCCAATACCTTGACTTTGTTGTCCTTAAGCCATTTTGCCACAACTTTGGAAGTATGCTTGGGGGTCATTGTTCATTTGGAAGACCCATTTGCTTCCTGACTGATGTCTTGAGATGTTGCTTCAATATATCCACATAATTTTCCTTCCTCATGATGCCATCTATTTTGTGAAGTGCACCAGTCCCTCCTGCAGCAAAGCACCCCCACAGCATCCCATCGGTTGGGATGGTGTTCTTCGGCTTGCAAGCCACCCCCTTTTTCCTCCAACACAACGATGGTCATTATGGCCAAACAGTTCTATTTATGTTTCATCAGACCAGAGGACATTTCACAAAAAAGTACGATCTTTGTCCCCATGTGCAGTTGCAAACCGTAGTCTGGCTTTTTTATGGTGGTTTTGGAGCAGTGGCTTCTTCCTTGCTGAGCGGCCTTTCAGGTTATGTCAATATAGGACTCGTTTTACTGTGGATATAGATACTTTTGTACCTGTTTCCTCCAGCATCTTTACAAGGTCCTTTGCTGTTGTTCTGGGATTGATTTGCACTTTTCGCACCAAAGTACGTTCATCTCTAGGAGACAGAATGCGTCTCCTTCCTGAGCGGTATGACGGCTGCGTGGTCCCATGGTGTTTATACTTGCGTACTATTGTTTGTACAGATGAACGTGGTACCTTCAGGCGTTTGGAAATTGCTCCCAAGGATGAACCAGACTTGTGGAGGTCTACAATTTTTTTTCTGAGGTCTAGGCTGATTTCTTTTGATTTTCCCATGATGTCAAGCAAAGAGGCACTGAGTTTAAAGGTAGGCCTTGAAATACATCCACAGGTACACCTCCAATTGACTCAAATGATGTCAATTAGCCTATCAGAAGCTTCTAAAGCCATGGCATAATTTTCTGGAATTTTCCAAGCTGTTTAAAGGCACAGTCAACTTAGTGTATGTAAACTTCTGACCCACTGGAATTGTGATACAGTGAGTTATAAGTGAAATAATCTGTCTGTAAACAATTGTTGGAAAAATTACTTGTGTCATGCACAAAGTAGATGTCCTAACTGACTTGCCAAAACTATAGTTTGTTAACAAGAAATTTGTGGAGTGGTTAAAAAACGAGTTTTAATGACTCCAACCTAAGTGTAAGAAAACTACCGACTTCAACAGTACATACAGTATACTGTACACACACGTACACACAAAAAACACATGCACGCCAGATAACCATATGGATAATAGATCAGTTTAAGGAAAGCAACTATACTTAGATTCTGAGATTTTTTGAAAGCCTTTTAATCTGAGTAATTGGCTTCACATGAACACAACTGAGCATCGTCTAATGCCGGTTACATGTCTTCCATATCCATCAATGGATGTCCCTAAAATGATTTACAGTATTTTCATTAGGTTTTATTGCTTCCCCGGGTAGAGCTGGCACTTAGCACCTGGTGCCCTGGTGATAACCTCTGGCTTACAGAGGCCTCCCTACTGAGACACACTCCCCAAATTTTCAGCCCCCTGTGGAGTGATTTCTCTTACCAAGGTCGCCCTAAACTTGGAAGGTCCTGGAAAAGGACTCAAACCCACATGGATCCAACACCAACAATGACTGAAATGTCCAGAGGGAGGGAGAGGTATGGCCTTGCTACTCCATTAGGCAACCTTTTCCAAAACCTATAAGGGGCTCTTACTACTGCAAGAGAGTTTGAAATGCAGGGTTTGGAATAGGGCTCGATTCCTTTCCTACGCACACCTTTCCTAAGCACTCCTCAGGAGTTGGTATTTAGACTTATCTTATGCAGGTGCATAATGGGCTTTGCATGCGTGGTTCCCTTGTGTGCGTTAAATACATTTAGTTAAACCACTGAAAACCCTCCCACTTGTTCCCAACATATTTTCTTGTGGAGTTTTCATTCAATAGGGTTTTCAGTGCATTTACAGTGCCTTTAAAATAGACTTAATTGTCATTTCTTGTCAACGATCTACACAAAATAATCTGAAGTCAAAGTGGAAGAAAAATTCTAACAGCCTCCACTAGATGTTGGAACATTGCCGCAGGGACTTGCTTCCATTCAACCACAAGAGCATTAGTGAGGTCGGGCACTGATGTTGGGCGATTAGGCCTGGCTCGCAGTCAGCGTTCCAATTCATTCCAAAGGTGTTCAATGGGGTTGAGGTCAGGGCTCTGTGCAGGCCTGTCAAGTTCTTCCACACCGAGCTCGACAAACCATTTCTGTATGGACCTAGCTTTGTGCATGGGGTCATTGTCATGCTGAAACAGGAAAGGGCCTTCCCCAAACTGTTGCCAAAAAGTTCGAAGCACAGAATCATCTAGAATGTAATTGTGTGCTGTAGCGTTAAGGTTTCCCTTCACTGGAACTAAGGGGCCTAGCCCGAACCATGAAAAACAACCCCAGTACATTATTCCTCCTTCATCAAACTTTACAGTTGGCACTATGCATTCAGGCAGGTAGCATTCTCCTGGAATCTGCCAAACCCAGATTTGTCCGTCGTACTGACAGATGGTAAAGTGTGATTCATCACTCCAGAGAACGCGTTTCTACTGCTCCAGAGTCCAATGGCGGCGAGCTTTACACCACTCCAGCCGACACTTGGCATTGCGCATGGTAATCTTAGGCTTGTGTGCTGCTTCTCGACCTTGGCCGTAGTTCCTGTGCTGACTTTGCTGCCAGGGCAGGTTGGAACTCGGTAGTGAGTGTTGCAACCGAGTACAGCACTCGGTCCCGTTCTGTTAGCTTGTGTGGCCTACCACTTCGCGGCTGGACTGTTGTTGCTCCTAGACATTTCCACTTAAGTGATAATGCCCAAGAATTTTTTTTATTTTTTTTATTTCACCTTTATTTAACCAGGTAAGCCAGTTGAGAACAGGTTCTCATTTACAACTGCGACCTGGCCAAGATAAAGCAAAGTAGTGCAATAAAAACAACACAGAGTTACATATGGGGTAAAAAACATAAAGTCAGAAATACAACAGAAAATATATATACAGTGTGTGCAAATGTAGCAAGTTATGGAGGTAAGGCAATAAATAGGCTATAGTGCAAAAATAATTACAATTAGTATTAACACTGGAATGCTAGATGTGCAAGAGATGATGTGCAAATAGAGATACTGGGGTGCAAAAGAGCAAAATAAATAACAATATAGGGATGAGGTAGTTGGGTAGGCTAATTTCAGATGGGCTGTGTACAGGTGCAGTGATCGGTAAGGTGCTCTGACAACTGATGCTTAAAGTTAGTGAGGGAGATAAGAGTCTCCAGCTTCAGAGATTTTTGCAATTCGTTCCAGTCATTGGCAGCAGAGAACTGGAAGGAATGGCGGCCAAAGGAGGTGTTGGCTTTGGGAATGACCAGTGAGATATACCTGCTGGAGCGCAGACTACGGGTGGGTGCTGCTATGGTGACCAATGAGCTAAGATAAGGCGGGGATTTGCCTAGCAGTGATTTATAGATGGCCTGGAGCCAGTGGGTTTGACGACGAACATGTAGTGAGGACCAGCCAACAAGAGCGTACAGGTCACAGTGGTGGGTAGTGTATGGGGCTTTGGAGACAAAACGGATGGCACTGTGATAGACTACATCCAATTTGCTGAGTAGAGTGTTGGAGGCTATTTTGTAAATGACATTGCCGAAGTCAAGGATCGGTAGGATAGTCAGTTTTACGAGGGCATGTTTGGCAGCATGAGTGAAGGAGGCTTTGTTGCGAAATAGGAAGCCGATTCTAGATTTAACTTTGGATTGGAGATTATTTATGTGAGTCTGGAAGTTGAGTTTACAGTCTAACCAGACACCTAGGTATTTGTAGTTGTCCACATACTCTAGGTCAGACCCGTCGAGAGTGGTGATTCTAGTCGGGTGGGCGGGTGCCAGCAGCGTTCGATTGAAAAGCATGCATTTAGTTTTACTAGTGTTTAAGAGCAGTTGGAGGCTACTGAAGGATTGTTGTATGGCATTGAAGCTCGTTTGGAGGTTTGTTAACACAGTGTCCAATGAAGGTCCAGATGTATACAAAATGGTGTCGTCTGCGTAGAGGTGGATCTGAGAGTCACCAGCAGCAAGAGCGACATCATTGATATACACGGAGAAAAGTGTCGGCCCAAGAATTGAACCCTGTGGCACCCCCATAGAGACTGCCATAGGTCCAGACAACAGGCCCTCCGATTTGACACACTGAACTCTATCTGAGAAGTAGTTGGTGAACCAGGCGAGGCAGTCATTTGAGAAACCAAGGCTATTTAGTCTGCCAATAAGAATGCGGTGGTTGACAGAGTCGAAAGCCTTGGCGAGGTCGATGAAGACGGCTGCACAGTACTGTATATTATCAATCGCGGTTATAATATCGTTTAGGACCTTGAGCGTGGCTGAAGTGCACCCGTGACCAGCTCGGAAACCGGATTGCATAGCGGAGAAGGTACGGTGGTATTCGAAATGGTCGATGATCTGTTTGTTAACTTGGCTTTCGAATACTTTCGAAAGGCAGGGCAGGATGGATATAGGTCTGTAGCAGTTTGGATCTAAAGTGTCACCCCCTTTGAAGAGGGGGATGACCGCGGCAGCTTTCCAATCTCTGGGGATCTCAGACGTTATGAAAGAGAGGTTGAACAGACTAGTAATAGGGGTTGCGACAATTTCGGCGGCTAGTTTTAGAAAGAAAGGGTCCAGATTGTCTAGCCCAGCTGATTTGTAGGGGTCCAGATTTTGCAGCGCTTTCAAAACATCAGCTGTCTGAATTTGTGTGAAGGAGAAGCGGGGGGCATGGGCAAGTTGCAGCAGAGGGTGCAGAGTTGGTGGCCGGGTTAGTGGTAGCCAGATGGAAAGCATGGCCAGCTGTAGCAAAATGCTTGTTGAAATTCTCGATTATTGTAGATTTATCGGTGGTGATAGTGTTTCCTAGCCTCAGTGCAGTGGGCAGCTGGGAGGAAGTGCTCTTATTCTCCATGGACTTTACAGTGTCCCAAAACTTTTTTGGAGTTAGTGCTACAGGATGCAAATTTCTGTTTGAAAAAGTTAGCCTTTGCTTTCCTGACTGCTTGTGTATATTGGTTCCTAACTTCCCTGAAAAGTTGCATATCGCGGGGGCTATTTGATGCTAATGCTGTACGCCACAGGATGTTTTTGTGCTGGTCAAGGGCAGTCAAGTCTGAGGAGAACCAGGGGCTATATCGGTTCTTAGTTCTGTATTTTTTGAATGGGGCATGTTTATTTAAGATTGAGAGGAAATTACTTTTAAAGGAACAACCAGGCATCCTCTACTGACGGAATGGGATCTATATCCATCCAGGATACCTGGGCCAGGTCAATTAGGAAGGCCTCCTCGCTAAAGTGTTTTAGGGAGCGTTTGACAGTGATGAGGGGTGGTCGTTTGACCGCGGACCCTTACGGACGCAGGCAATAAGGCAGTGATCGCTGAGATCCTGGTTGAAGACAGCTGAGGTGTATTTAGAGGGTATGTTAGTCAGGATGATATCTATGAGGGTACCCATGTTTACGGATTTAGGGTTGTACCTGGTAGGTTCGTTGATAATTTGCGTGAGGTTGAGGGCATCTAGCTTGGATTGTAGGATGGCTGGGGTATTAAGCATATCCCAATTTAGGTCACCAAGCAGTACAAACTCTGAGGATAAATGGGGGGCCATCAATTCACATATGGTGTCCAGGGCACAGCTGGGGGCTGAGGGGGGTCTGTAGCAAGCGGCCACAGTGAGAGACTTATTTCTGGAAAGGTGGATTTTTAGAAGTAGAAGCTCAAACTGTTTGGGCACAGACCTGGATAGTATGATAGAGCTCTGCAGGCTATCTCTACAGTAGATTGCAACTCCACCCCCTTTGGCAGTTCAATCTAGACGGAAAATGTTATAGTTGGGGATGGAAATTTCAGAATTTTTGGTGGCCTTCCTGAGCCAGGATTCAGACACTGCTAGAACATCAGGGTTGGCAGAGTGTGCTAACGCAGTGAATAACTCAAACTTAGGAAGTAGACTTCTGATATTTATGTGCAAGAAACCAAGACTTTTGCGATTACAGAAGTCATCAAATGATAGCGCCTGGGGAGTAGGAGTGATACTGAGGGCTGCAGGGCCTGGGTTAGCCTCTACATCACCAGAGGAACAGAGGAGGACTAGAATAAGGATACGGCTAAAGGCTTTAAGAACTGGTCTTCTAGTGCGTTGGGTACATAGAATAAAGGGGGGCAGATTTCCGGGTGTTATAGAAAAGATTCAGGGCATTATGTACAGACAAGGATATGGAAGGATATGAGTAAAGTGGAGGTAAACCTAAGCGTTGGGTAACAATGAAAGAGATAGCATCACTGGAGGCATGTGTTTGGAGGATATTTTGGCACGGGTGTTGTCAGGCCCAAGACAGTCGAGCCAATATATCCTCCAAAACACTGGCTTCGAGGGTATTATCACTTTCATACAACAGGTTACCAACATATTCAAATAATGATTGACATATTTTCATTAAAAACGTTATGATGATATAATCCCGACACAAATCTAGGGTTGCTACCCAAGCTGGCTGGTCGTTCGTTCTATCGGTTCGGTTGCCAGAGACAAGACCCAGTCGTTCAGTCTTTTTGTTCTGTATCTATGTACGCAACCAAGTTGTTTGTTCTAAATGTTCCATTGCCCTATTGGCTGGAAAAGTTCTTATCCCTTGCTTGCTAGCTAGCCAGCTATGGCTAACTTACAGTCATGTCAAACAATGCAGGCAGAATAACAACAGTAGCTGCATTTCCATTTGTTTAAGCTGTGTTCTAGTGACATTTATTTGGATACATCCATAACAAGGAGCTAATGAGGCGCGATTTCGCCTGGCATAGAACATGTGCTCTCTCATCAGGACACTGTTGTTCAGAGGAGCTAGCCAACAACACAGCTAACACAATCACTTCAAACTGAAGCTGGAAAGAATGCAAACTAGCTGCACTTCATTTCGTTTGACCTTTTTTCAATTGACCTTTCTTCGCATATCCATAAAAATGATGCCAGCTGATACATTATTTTGACTGGCTGAGAAACGCTGCCTGTCTGTCTGTCGTGTCCCGACTTCCGACACGTTCATTACTATGGGACAGCTGGAGATCAAATTTGAATATTGAAACAATGATGCAAATATTGGAGAGAGTCAACAAGGTTTATACAAATCTCCGCAGCTGAAAACCAAATGTGAGATAATATCTAAATGCTTTTTATAGTGGAAATCAAGTTTATAAATTGCCTGGCTGATGAGACAGTGGATTGCGCAGTCAGATGGAACAGAGTAAATATTCATTTTAAGGTCATAGATTTAGCCGGTGGTAACTTGTGGATAGACACCCGCTAGAATGTGGTTTTAACCAATCAGCATTGAGGATTAGAATTGACCAGGGCAGCTCTAGCAGGGCAGAAATTTGCTCAGTGACTTGTTGGAAAGGTGGCATCCTTTGACGGTGCCACGTTGAAAGTCACTGAGCTCTTTAGTACGGGCCATTCTACTGCCAATGTTTGTCCATGGAGATTGCATGGCTGTGTGCTCGATTTTATAGACCTGTCAGCAACGGGTGTGGCTGAAATAGCCGAAACCACTAATTTGAAGGGGTGTCCACATACCTTTTAGGGTATATCTTGATTAGATAAGTATTCAACAACCTGAGCCAATACATGGAAGAATCACCTTTGGCAGCGATTGCATCTGTGAGTCTTTCTGGGTAAGTCTCTAACAGCTTTCCACACCTGGATTGTGCAACATTTGGCTATTATTATTTTCAAAATGTTTCATGCTCTGTGAAATTGGTTGTTGATCATTGTTAGACAGCTGTTTTCAGGTCTTAACGTAGATTTTCAAGCAAATGTAAGTCAAAACTGTAACACGACGACTCAGGAACATTTACTGTCTTCATGGTAAGCAACTCCAGTGTAGATTTGGCCTTGTGTTTTAGGATATTGTCCTGCTGAAAGGTGAATTCATCTCCCAGTGTCTGGTGGAAAGAAGACTGAAGCAGGTTTTCCTCTAGGATTTTGCCTGTGCTTAGCTCCATTCCGTTTATTTTTTATCCTGAAAAACTCCTTAACGATTACAAGCATACCTATAACATGATGCAGCCACCACTATGCTTGAAAATATGGAGAGTGGTACTCAGTAATGTGTTGTATTGGATATGCCCCAAACATAACATTTAGTATTCAGGACAAAAAGTGAATTGCTTTGCCACATTTTTTGCATAACTACTTTAGTGCCTTGTTGCAAACAGGATTAATTTTTTTTGAATAATTTTCTTCTGTACAGGCTCCCTTCTTTTCACTCTGTCAATTAGGTTAATATTGTAGAGTAACTACAATGTTGTTTATCCATCCTCAGTTTTCTCCTATCACAGCCATTAAACTCTGTAACTGTTTTAAAAGTCACAATTTGCATCATGGTGAAACCCCTGAGCTGTTCCGCAACTGAGTTAGGAAGGACGCCTGTATCTTTGTAGTGAATGGGTGTATTGTCACACCATTCAAAGTGTAATTAATAGCTTCACCATGCTCAAAGGGTTATTGTCAGCTTATTTATTTATTTTACCCATTTACCAATAGGTGGCCTTATTTACATTTACGTCATTTAGCAGACGCTCTTATCCAGAGCGACTTACAGTTAGTGAGTGCTTACATTTTCATACTGGTCCCCCGTGGGAAACGAACCCACAACCCAGGCGTTGCAAGCACCATGCTCTACCAACTGAGCTACACGGGACTATTTGCGAGGCATTGGTAAACCTCCCTGGTCTTTGTGGTTTCATCTGTGTTTGAAATTCACTGCTTGATTAAGGGACCTTACAGATAATTGTATGTGTGGGGTACAGAGATGAAGTAGTTATTTAAAAATAATGTTAAAGACTATTATTGCACACAGAGTGAGTCCACGCAACTTATTATGTGATTTGTTAAGCACATTTTTACTCCTGAAGTTATTTAGGCTTGCCATAACAAAGGGGTTGAATACTTATTGACTCAAGACATTTTAGGTTTTCATTTCTTATTAATTTGTAATAATTCTGAAAAATATACAGTACCAGTCAAAAGTTTGGACATTCAAGGGCTTTTCTTTATTTTAACTATTTTCTACGTTGTAGAATAATAGTGAAGACATCAAAACTATGAAATAACATATGGAATCACGTAATAACCAAAAAAGTGTTACACAAATCAAAATATATTTTATATTAGAGATTCTTCAAATAGCCACCCTTTGCCTTGATGACAGCTCTGCACACTCTTGGCATTCTCTCAACCAGCTTCACCTGGAATGCTCTTCCAACAGTCTTGAAGGAGCTCTGTAGCTCAATTGGTAGAGCATGGCGCTTGTAACGCCAGGGTAGTGGGTTCGATCCCCGGGACCACCAATATGTAAAAATGTATGCGCACATGACTAAGTCGCTTTGGATAAAAGCGTCTGCTAAATGGCATATTATTATTACATATGCTGAGCACTTGTTGGCTGCTTTTCCTTCACTCTGCGGTCCAACTCATCGCAAACCATCTCAATTGGGTTGAGGTCCGGGTATTGTGGAGGTCAGGTCATCTGATGCAGCACTCCATCACTCTCCTTCTTGGTCAAATAGCCCTTACACAGCCTGGAGGTGTGTTAGGTCATTGTCCTGTTGAAAATCAAATGATTGTCCCGTGTAGCTCAGTTGGTAGAGCATGGTGCTTGCAACGCCAGGGTTGTGGGTTCGATTCCCACAGGGGACCAGTATGAAAAAATGTATGCACTCACTAAACTGTAAGTCGCTCTGGATAAGAGCGTCTGCTAAATGACTAAAATGTAAAATGTAATTGTCCCACTAAGCCCATGGTGTATCGCTGCAAAATGCTATGGTAGCCATGCTGGTTAAGTGTGCCTTGAATTCTAAATAAATCACAGACAGTGTCACCAGCAAAGCATCATCACACCTCCTCCTCCATGCTTCACGGTGAGAACTGCACATGCGGAGATCATCCATTCAGCTAATAAAGAAAAACCCTGGAATGAGAAGGTGTGTCCAAAATTTTTACTGGTACTGTAATTTCACTTTGACAATATGGGGTATTGTGTGTAGGCCAGTGACAACAAAACTCAATTTAATCCATTTTAAATTCAGGCTGTAACACAACAAAATGTGGAAAATGTCAAGGTGTGTTAATACTTTCTGAAGACACTGTATCTAAAGCCATCCCTTTGAAGTTGGTGTACCTTTAATTTGAATTTTCTCGACAGAGCCACTAGAATATATTGAGAGAACAGTTCAGAATGTAGGCCATGTAAATACACACATATTCTTCTCATTTTCAGCACCAATTGATAGATTTTAAAATAATGGTATATTATTTAGGGTTAGGAAAGTATTAAAAAAATAAAATAAAATAAAATGGTTTGGAGAGCCTTTACGCACTAAATATATTGGTGAATCAAAAGTACAGTGGTTTGAATAATCCTGAAAGTTGATGTATTCAATTGTTCAATCCATAAAATATTGGAAAGTGAGAAACGTGTACAATAGGGGTTGAACAGTAGTTCTATACATTTACCCTAATAATTCTCACTAATCACAGAACTGTGACGACAACGGTCCAGTCGTTGTGAACCGTTGGCCAGGCTCCAGGTTTAAACTACTACATATGGTCTGCGTTCCATAATGATTCACAAAGGCTACATGTCCCAAATGATTGCAAAAGGTGTAATACGTTAGCCTAATATGATCCACTATAGGTAGAGATCCTCAGGAACAACCACACGAATGTGACAGAGAAAATAAAAGTAAACTAACGATGTAACGGAATTATGCAAAATGTAAGGAATCTAACACTAAAGTGACAGTTCTAATATATGTTGGTATAACTGACAGTGGCTACAGTGATATGTTGATATGCTTCAGTTTGCTGCCATTTGACTGGTATCACATTTGTCTCCAGCGATCATAATCTAAAACAATAGTAATTTATATTTACAATCCCATTATCCAAACGGTTTACTCATTTACCTAGCTCTTATCAATTTGTAAATTACAGTGCATGGAGAATGGTGTTATTTCTATCGGAGGATTTTTTTTTTTTATATATGTTGTTCCACTTGGAACCGACAGGTTGCTCGACCTTATTCATCATTTCCTTGTGTGGAATTATGAGGGAATTAAGTAAAGGTTAGAATTTGACGTATGAGTTGACACATATCCGCCACACCATCATTTCTTCAATCTCCATCCCAAACGAATAGCGGGTGAATAGCATGCTTAAGTTCAAGGTCAGAATATGTGTAGAGAGAAAAGTGCATGAAAAGGGAATTATGTTCTTAAGACGAAATTCCCCCCTTAGAGAATATGTGAAGGTAGAACTGTTCTGGGCAACCATTATTACATGCCTGTGCACATGTTTTATGTTCTGTGTTTAAAAAAATCAAATTGGCTACAGAATATATAGGCACAAAGTAACATGCCATTCTAGTGGTTGGTTAACTAATGCAGTAAAGTAGTGAGTAGTGCACCTCAAATGTTGTTCGTGACAATTGCAGTTAATTATATAAAACATTTCAAAATATTTTGGAATAGCTAGAATATTGAACATAACCCCATGAAATAGCGATAATGTATTTTTATGAAACCTATTTGATTTAGATTTGTGAATAAAGTGTGCTGTCAAGAGCTGTATACGTCCCCAAACTGCCACTTCGCTGAGCCTCATAAAATAAAGACTTGCATTTTAGACAAATATGATGTGTCAGCCCCGTCTCCAGAAACGCCTCCCCTGGTTCGAGATATAGCTACAATACATATACATTGTTTACGTCCCAAAAGGCACCCTATTCCCTATTTAGTGCACTACTTTTGAACAGAGCCCTATCGGCCCTGGTCAAAAGTAGTGCATTAATGGGAACATAGTTTTGTTTACTCATTTCGCTGACATGTTTTTTGGCCTCATGGATTCAGCCCCCTGCAAGAGAAACACACAAAAAGGAAGGGGGTTCGATTCACTGGCAGGCAGCGCTGTCATCTTCTCTGGCATAGCTGTCTATCAGATTCATCCCACTATGGCCCTGTTGTCTTTGATGTTATGAGTTTAGAAGTTGGTGGTGCTGCTTTGGCACATGGGATAAGACACAGGCATGGATAATATATTTGTCTTCTTCAAAGGTTATAGATGTGCACTGAGTTTTATTTGGTATTCTGAGGGATGTGTTTTGCATGTTTGCTTATTTTAAGTGCATTTGGAGCGCAATCGGAAGCTCTATGTAGACATGAGACCCCAAAAGGAGCCCTTTCATCCACCTTTTTCAGTTATTTTTCTGTTTTATTTTTCCAGTTTCCACCTTATTCTCCTTAGTATCGTGATACATACTTTTTTAGACTGACAATAACAGCAAAGTTGCCTTAAAGAGTATTTAATTGAATATGTGTCAAGTGTCTATGTATTGTTTACTTAGATCTAATTGGGAATACATCAACTGGTGTCTCGTTAACCACTACACCTCATATTAAGTTGTGAATAATCAAGCATTTTGCTGTAAATATGGAACGTCAATGCAAATGAAAGAAACACAATGGTTGTGTCTCAAAAGGGCAAGATTTACAGAACCATATGCACCTGTACAAAGTTTGCCCCTGTTATTTTCAGAGGTGTTACAAAGAACTCTTAAATGCAAGACTTTGTTTAATCACTCACATTACCACACTCGAAACACTGTGAGTGTTAGCCAAAAAAACAGAAAATTAATAGTAGGCTACACCTGCCCAAGCTTAAACGCATGGTGCCAATACACAGACATCAGCCAAAAATCATTAATCTCTATATCTCCTAAATTGCCTGATAAATAAAACAAATTCTTCCCTTTCAGTCATATTGACACACCTTTATGAGATAAATGAGTTGATATTCCCGAGCATTTGAGATCTATGTCCATAACGGTCCCTCTTTATGTGGCTGAGGCTCAGACGTGAGGCCTTCATTGATCGGTGGTGGCGGATGCTTATTCACTGGTAAATTATGCTATTACTCAGGGGCTCATATTGAATTAGTTCACCCAATGGATCTGCTTCATGCGGTACAATGGCTCTTGAGTGCAGGATGTTGTTTTTGCTCCCAGAAAGAGTTTAACAGGCAATGTAATCTCTGTTTCTTACAACATGTCCACTTTCGTGCTGTCTGTCTGTCCGCTAGGCTAGGGTAGGCTAGGCTATACCCTTCTCCCCTGTCTCTCTCTCTTTTTTAATCTTTCTCTCTTTCTCTCTCTCTTTCTCCATATCTCTCTCCTGCCTCTCATTCGCTTCTCTCTCTCAACCTCTCTCCATTTCTCCTCTCTCTCTTTTCAGCAATCAAGGATAATTTCCTGTCAGATAACAGGTCTGTCAATCACACAGAATACAGATGGTTGTGATTGAAGAGGGGATTATTCTGTATATACAGGTCACTTCCAAAATAATGGAAACACTTGTGAGGGATGAGGGATACAAAGTATATTGAAAGCAGGTGCTTCCACACACACATGTGTAGTTCCTGAATTAAGCCATTAATATCCCATCATGCTTAGGGTCATGCATAAAAATGCTGTGCAGGCCCTTATTTTGGCTACCATGGCTATGCCCCCATAGGATGACAATGCCCCCATCCACAGGGCATGAGTGGTCACTGAATGGTTTGATGAGCATGAAAATTATGTAAACCATGGGCCATGGCCATGGCCATCACAGTCACCAGATCTCAACCCAATTGAACACTTATGGGAGATTCTGGAGCGACGTGTGAGACAGCGTTTTCCACCACCATCAACAAAACCCCATCAACAAAACACCAAACACCAAATTTATTGTGGAAGAATGTTGTCGCATCCGAGAAATAGCGTTCCAGACACTTGTAGAATCTATGCCAAGGTGCATTGAAGTTGTTCTGGCTCGTGGTGGCCCAACGCCCTATTAAGACAATTTGATTCCTTTATTTTTATTTCTAGGTTAGCAGTTCAACATTATTACATTTATAAAGATGATTCATTAAGTTTTACAATATTGTCGTAAACCCAGTCCATCGATGGCTTGAACATTCCTCAGCCACACAGACCACAAAACCAATCAAACCATTGTGTTAGAAGTAATTTGAGGTGTTACAGCTCTCACACTTCAAAAGGAGTGCAACATTGAACCAGATGTTCATGAGCCACTTATGTAACAATTTGAGGCTGCTGACTCTTTCAAAATGTAAAAGTGTCCAGAGCATTTGGTGGTGTGACTGCTGATAATTAACAGACTTCTCTGTGTCAGAGGTGCACAAGTGTCAAGTGTGCAGTGTATCAACCTACCTTTCAGACAGTCGTTCACACACATTCAAATCCTCAGTTAATTGAAATGAGAAAATAAATACATAACGGGTTTCGTAACCTTAGTTTCTTCGTACCCTTAGTGCATTGCTGTAGCTGTCATGTAATGTGCATGAGACTATGCCCTTCCACCTCCATTACTATGCATCTATAGCTCCCACTCTGTGCTCTGGGTCTATGGGTAAGAATTGGACTCGGACCGTCACCAAAACTAATCCCTGATATGACCAATGTCAGTCCGTCTATTTAAGCCATCAGACCTGCATATCTCAGACTATTCAAACTGAGACCTGATAGGATTAACCATTTGTGCATCTTATCTTGCCCAGACATAAAACCCCATTTCAAAAACAACTGGGAATCGACTTTTTCCTCACATGTTGCTATTGAAACACATTTTGTAATGTTGCCATGGTTTCCTAAAAGTAAAGCTCCAATGTTGTGCTCCGGAGTTGGTGCCCCGCATAAGGACAGGCCAGATTGCATATTTTGTCTGCTTTAGAGCGAGTTCCCTGCGGACACTTATTTGATTTCGGTGAAGGCTCATTTCTCTGGTGGTATGGCTGTGAGCATCGGCAGGTACACACAAATCCCTCTCATGAGCGTCTGCTTAGTCTTTCTCCCTAGACACAATAGAGCAGCATGGGATCAACTCAGTTTGAGTGGTAACCCCTCAGAGCAGCATTTCTGCTGAAAAATATTTATTGGAAGTTTGGGGGAGTTTGTTCAGTTGTATTTAATTTTTTTTACCTAGCAGGATATGTCTATTCAGAATTCCAGGGAGTTATCCCTTGAATGTTGACTAATGAAATTTGCATACTTTTTAAAATGTCACATTTCAGGACTTGACAAGGTGTTTAAATAATAGTCAGGGATAAAGTTATTTCACACTGTTAACCCCAATGTGCTGTCATTACTCAAAACCTTTGAGAAATAATATATCTGATTACAGTTACTTAACCCGTCAGAGTCCAAGCCCTGTCTAAACCGGGGGAGGGGGGATTGTTTTAAGAAGGTCATACCAAGGATACTTTTGCTATTTTATTTTGAATTTTAAAAAATATATATTAAATGGTTTTTGAATGATAAAGTATTTTTGGTCTTACTGCAATGGAACAACAGATAGTCCCCCCAAAAAAATCTAAAGGAAGTTTGTTCTGAAGTGTCTGAGAGATATAAGAAAAATCAGGAAACATTTGTAATTTTTTTAAACATGTATTTAACACTTATTTTTTGGCACTTAACAGTCTAAGCCCTGTCTAAGATGGGGGAGGAGGGGTCCTACTAAGCTATTAGGAATTGTTTTATGAGGGTCAACCAAGGATAATTTTGCTATTTGATTTAGAATTTTAAGACCGCTTGAAATATAACATAAATACATTATTTGATGAACATTTTTATTTGACCTTACTGCTATTAGCCCATACAAACGCATTGAATAACAGCTTCACTTCATGGAACAACAGATAGTCCCCCCCATAAAAATCTAAAGGAAGTTTGTTCTGAAGTGTCTGTCCTATATCTGAGGATTATTTTTAGTATTTTATTTTGTACGTGTATTTAACACATTTTGTTTTGCACTAAACAGTGTCCATATATACTTCCAATCATTTTTTTTTACTGGTACTGGGGGACCTTCAGACAAGCCTTGCGAGGTCTGTGGGCGTCCTAGAGCTTAACAACCAATATATACGTGTTCATGAGAGTCTCACCTATCCACAGATGGGTTTAGCCCAAACTGTTCGGCGATACAGACAGAAGTTGGCAGATCAGCTGTACTGATTTGTGGAGGTCCTAAAGCAAAATGGAGAACACAATTGTTCGTGAGAGTCTCATCTTTCCATATAGTTTGTAGACCGTTTGGACGCTACAGATGATTTTGTGAGAAGACCAATTTTCGGGATGTGTCATGGTCTGACAAACACCGCTCTACCTCTGTCACCTTTCACCGCAGATGCGGAAGTGCGACATAGAGATATCTGCGTCTCAATCCACTGCATCCACCTATCTTAAACTGACAGATTTTTATGGGGATTTTTTTACTATGCTAATTCCAAGGGGGTGTGGACATCGACCTTAGTGGGTTAAAGTGATTTTGTAGTCATTACTCAAACCGATAGAGTCACTGTGACCATGTAGGTGGTCCAGATTTGAGTTGAATCAGCTGGAAAGGTTTTAGTAATGCCCCCATTAAGTCACGGCACCAATATAATTTCCCAGTGTGCCTTGCCTTTTAGTAAATTGTAGAGTTACCACCCATGACTGTTAGTGACAGAAACATTTACATTTACATTTTAGTCATTTAGCAGACGCTCTTATCCAGAGCGACTTACAGGAGCAATTAGGGTTAAGTGCCTTGCTCAAGGGCACATTTACGTCATTTAGCAGACGCTCTTATCCAGAGCGACTTACAAATTGGTGCATTCACCAAAGTGGTGCAATGGTTGTTGCATTCACTCATTTTCAGTCCTGTGGCCTTCACCAAGTGAGTTCCTAGGCGTATATTATCATTATAATTAAACTCTTTAATTAAGGCCTTATTTTGAACACTAGCTTTACCCTATACAGTGGCCTGAAACTCATGGTTTACAGGCCACATCAGGCCTGCAAGTAGGGTTGCAAAATTCCAATAACTTTCCTAACATTTCCAGAAAAAAAACATTTCATGGTTGGAGGATTTCTAGGAATCTTCCAACTGGAATTTCTGGAAAAGCTGGGAAGTCACATTATGCTGGTTTGCAATGTGATCTGTAATTCCTATTGGAATCCAGTCAGAGTTAGGATATCCAACAGTTGGAAAAAAAATCACCTGCAACCTGCATTCATAATGACTGCCAGGGCTAGCAAAAGTTTGAGGAGACTTCGTAAGGCATATAAATGGGAACAACTATTTCAGTAATAGGCTTAAAAACTAACTAAATGAGTGGATTTGTCACGACTTCCGCCGAGGCTGCCTCCTTGTTCGGGCAGGTTTTGGCGTTCGTCGTCACCGGCTTACTAGCTACTGCCGATCCCATTCTCATCACTCCACTTGTCAGGTCTTGTCTTGTAAATAACACACACCTGGTGCTCATTCCCCTAATTAGTATGTGTATAAGTGTTCCCTCTGTTCCCCTTGTCTTTGTGAGTGATTCTTTATTGTGAGAGAGAGTAGCTTGGTTGAGCTACTCTTCTATTTGTACTTGCCAAGGTGGAATATTTTCCCTTGTATTAGTTTCGTTTTCACGCTGGGAGCATTTGATTTATGTAAACGGAATAAACTCTGGACTTCGGTATTTTACCTCCTGCGCCTGACTTCTTCCTTCACACCTCATCACAGGATTAGTTTAGAAAAATGTATATTATTTATATTTGTGTAGCATAAGATTAATCAATCAATCATTTAATGTACATGCAAAAACACAGATATTTAAAACATTTTTTATCAACCTGCAGTAGAGCATGCTGGGTAAAAAGTGAATTTGTTATCATAACTTTAAAACATTTAGTTGATGTGACTTCTCATTTAGTTTTGAGTCAGTACCACACATATTTTAAGTAATAATGACTTTTCATTGACTTTGATTTCAACTTATTAGAAGTAATGGAGTTAAAAATGCCTTCGGGTTACAGCGCAGTCCCAACCAAGTGGGAACCAATCAAAACACTCCATAATATTCTGCAAACAATTCTCGTTGTCTGGGACTTCTGACTTCAGAAGACACACCAAAGAAGGACACGCTAAACAATACAGGAGGACAGTGATCCTCCCCATTCCCCTGAGGCACAAAGCTGAATCCCAAATTGCCCGGGCACTCTCTAATATCTAATGTTTGTATGACTGTCACTGCTATTGCAATTCATTTCCATTGACTCCCGTCTAAAGAGAAGCTTGTCGCTTGTCGGTCTCTGATCTCCCATATGGCAGGGCCTATTTGGGTACAGAGAGGCTGGGGCTGCATCTCAAATGCCCCCTATTTCCTATATAGTGCATTGCTTTTGACCATGGCCCATAGGGAACCTGATAAGGCTCTGGTCAAAGGTAGTGCACTATATAGGGAATATGGTGTCAAGTGGGATGCAGGGGCTGAGTTGATGAGGCCAGACCATTGAATATTGCTGGAGAAATAAGAGAAGGCGGCGGTCCTGAAATGGGAATCCCAGAGCGAGGGACGGCCTGTCAGCCTCGTCTATGCTGGGATTATCCCAGAGAAGAGACAGCGTTTTTATTTATTTCTCTCTCTCTCTCTCTCTCTCTCTCTCTCTCTCTCTCTCTCTCTCTCTCTCTCTCTCTCTCTCTCTCTCTCTCTCTCTCTCTCTCTCTCTCTCTCTCTCTCTCTCTCTCTCTCTCTCTCTCTCTCTCTCTCTCTCTCTCTCTCTCTCTCTCTCTCTCTCTCTCTCTCTCTACCACTGAGACTTTCAGTCTAATAACTCAGTGACACAATCTCTCGCTCTCTTTCTTTCCATCTCTATTGCGCTCTCTCGCCGCTTTCTTTCTATTTGTCTTTCCCTCTTTATCAAATGTCTCTCTCTTTTTCGCACACTGTGGCCCCTCTATCTCTGACAGCTGTGAAGGTCTCACCACTCTCCTTTCTTTTCTCTGTTAATTTTCCTCCGGCTTAAGTTGTTTTCATGAAGGACGTTGTGCGACTTTGGCTGGATACAGAACTTGGTTTTATAAACAGAGCTCTATTTTCTGTGAGATGAAGGACATCACTAGCCCCTCAAAGTGAAAAAGCAGGATATGGCAGTTTTGACTTTGTTTACTTTTACCAGTAGTCATTGTCACATTTGACATTACAGTGGGTTACAAAATATAAGCATTTACAAAGCCTTTATAAATGTTGCATAAGCATCTACCATGTTAAAATGCAATTGCTGTTTATCAACGTAAAGCCAGTGTTGTAGTATATTATGCAAGAGTGTATTACCACACTAATGTTAACTTGTCATAATTCTCAATAAACTGTGAATATTCTGCATTATACACTGTGTACAAATCATTAGGAACACCTGCTCTTTCATGACATAGACTGACCAGGTGAATTCAGGTAAAAGCTGTCATCCCTTATTGATGTCCCCTGTTAAATCCATTTCAATCAATGAAGGGGAGGAGACAGGTTAAAGAAGGATTTTGAGACAATTGCGTCATGGATTGTGTATGTGTGCCATTCAGAGGGTGAATGGGCAAGACAAAAGATTTAAGTGCCTTTGAAAGGGGTATGGTAGTAGGTACCAGGCGCACCGGTTTGAGTGTGTCGAAAACTGCAATGCTGTTGGGTTTTTCATGCTCAACAGTTTCCCGTGTGTATCAAGAATGGTCCACTATCCAAAGAACATCCAGCCAACTTGACACAACTGTGGGAAGCATTGGAGTCAACATGGGCCAGCATCCCTGTGGAACGCTTTCAGTACTTTGTGGAGTCCATACTAAGACTAATTGAGGCTGTTCTGAGGGCTAAAAGGGGTGCAACTCAATATTAGGAAGGTGTACATTACATATTCTGCATTATGACATAAAATAAGGCAGAAGAAAACCTACCTACCTTCCTAAAAATACTAGATCACCTATAAAGTGTCTCACCCTGGAATCCCTGACAACCTGACCTACCAATTATTACTGAGGCTCATTTACCATTCTATCTCTGAGACAGAAATCTATATCCAGAACCATTCTGGGGAAAGCAGGGGATGCGTCCCAAATGCCACCCTATTCCAATAGTGCAATACTTTTTACCAGGGCCCATAGGGTATCACAAAGGGCTTTGGTCAAAAGTACTGCACTAAATAGGGAATATGATGCCATTTGGGGACCCAGGATTCCTGCCTGCAGAGGAGAAGGTACGAATGTGAGTGGACAGATGGGGATCCGGTCAGGAAATGGAGGGGAACTAAGAGAGTGTATTGATCCTGTGGCTTAATTAAACATGGAGCTGCTTTATTCTTTACTAAGCAAGACTGTAAGACATGGCCCACAGTGTGTGGGTGTTACTTTTATTTATTATTTTTATTGCCCCATCCTCTTCGGTGGACAAAAGTAACTTTGTTTTAAATTGTGTTTTTTTACAGCTTGTTTTTTTTACATATACATTTTACCCACATTTTACATACATGGTAATTTGCTACACAGTAATTACACAATCTACAGAGCTGAGATTGTTGGACACTTTCTTGTTGGCCTAAAGTTATATCCTATTTTTGACTTTGGTGCAGTTCACTTTCTTTTTGTTCTCTTTTTGATTCCTTCAGCATATTTGCAATCAAACGCCAATATTTTCTCCATCTCCTTAGCTTTCATACTCTGCTTCCACCGGCCATTCCACTGATTTGAAATTCAGTCCCCCAGAAAGTGGAGAGCATTAGCAACACTTTAGCAGTTCTTCACGATATCTTTCAAAAAAGCCGTGTTACAAAGGATTAACTACACATACTGAGCAGCTCATGTTATAGACAGAAGCGTGTTACATGGCAGATCAATCCGAACTCGTCTCTCGGCATGTCCAGCCCAGCCAATATCTCAGCCAATCATGGCTAGCGGAAAGTTTCCTGTCTTTTTCCGTGGCTAATCCAACTAGGCTTGTAATTTAACAATTGTATTCGTATTTACAGATGGCACACAAGTTTGTTATTAAGGCACATGAAAGTTCACATGTTCCACATTTTGGTTAAAAATAAATTACGTTCAAATGCCTCTACCTTGAAGTAGTGATGCTCGACATAGGCCTAGTTTCCTGAAATGTGTCACAAATGTTTTTTATCAATCAGTATATTTTAGTTTAACAATAATATTTGTTGCAATATTTATTCTGTCTTTTCTGGAGGAAAAATGTAAATTGTAACCAGCTTTGTATGGCTTGTTTAAGAAAGGTAGATACTTTTTACAACGTTTCATTTTCAATTAACCAAAAAGGATGACCCTTTCTTAGTAATCTACTGTAGAACCAGTTCGGATTTAAGTATAACTTCTGTATTAATAAAGCTTTAAGTGAGAGGTTTAATGCTTTAATATTTAATAATTTCAGCCCCCCAAACTCATATTCATTATTTAAATAGGCACGTTTACTTTTGTCTGGCTTAGCGTTCCAAATAAAGTGAAATATTTTTTGTAACCATTATTAACTATTTTACACCTGGGGTTGCTAAACATAACCTTAACCCATTGTATAAGAGATTCACCGAAATTGACCAGGAATTTACAGTGGGGGAAAAAAGTATTTAGTCAGCCACCAATTGTGCAAGTTCTCCCACTTAAAAAGATGAGAGAGGCCTGTAATTTTCATCATAGGTACACGTCAACTATGACAGACAAATTGAGAAACGTTTAATGAATTTATTTGCTATTTATGGTGGAAAATAAGTATTTGGTCACCTACAAACAAGCAAGATTTCTGGCTCTCACAGACCTGTAACTTCTTCTTTAAGAGGCTCCTCTGTCCTCCACTCGTTACCTTTATTAATGGCACCTGTTTGAACTTGTTATCAGTATAAAAGACACCTGTCCACAACCTCAAACAGTCACAACCCAAACTCCACTATGGCCAAGACCAAAGAGCTGTCAAAGGACACCAGAAACAAAATTGTAGACCTGCACCAGGCTGGGAAGACTGAAACTGCAATAGATAAGCAGCTTGGTTTGAAGAAATCAACTGTGGGAGCAATTATAATCCACTGATAAGACCACTGATAATCTCCCTCGATCTGGGGCTCCACGCAAAATCTCACCCCGTGGGGTCAAAATGATCACAAGAACGGTGAGCAAAAATCCGATAACCACACGGGGGGACCTAGTGAATGACCTGCAGAGAGCTGGGACCAAGGTAACAAAGCCTACCATCAGTAACACACTACGCCGCCAGGGACTCAAAATCCTGCAGTGCCAGACTTGTCCCCCTGCTTAAGCCAGTACATATCCAGGCCCGTCTGAAGTTTGCTAGAGTGCATTTGGATGATCCAGAAGAGGATTGGGAGAATGTCATATGGTCAGATGAAACCAAAATATAACCTTTTGGTAAAAACTCAACTCGTCGTGTTTGGAGGACAAAGAATGCTGAGTTGCATCCAAAGAACACCATACCTACTGTGAAGCATGGGGGTGGAAACATCATGCTTTGGGGCTGTTTTTCTGCAAAAGGGACCAGACGACTGATCCGTGTAAAGGAAAGAATGAATGGGGCCATGTATCGTGAGATTTTGAGTGAAAACCTCCTTCCATCAGCAAGGGCATTGAAGATGAAACGTGGCTGGGTCTTTCAGCATGACAATGATCCCAAACACACCGCCCGGGCAACGAAGGAGTGGCTTCGTAAGAAGCATTTCAAGGTCCTGGAGTGGCCTAGCCAGTCTCCAGATCTCAACCCCATAGAAAATCTTTGGAGGGAGTTGAAAGTCCGTGTTGCCCAGCGACAGCCCCAAAACATCACTGCTCTAGAGGAGATCTGCATGGAGGAATGGGCCAAAATACCAGCAACAGTGTGTGAAAACCTTGTGAAGACTTACAGAAAACGTTTGAACCTGTGTCATTGCCAACAAAGGGTATATAACAAAGTATTGAGAAACTTTTGTTATTGACCAAATACTTATTTTCCACCATAATTTGCAAATACATTCATTAAAAATCCTACAATGTGATTTTCTGGAGAAAAAAATTCTAATTTTTTTCTGTCATAGTTGACGTGTACCTATGATGAAAATTACAGGCCTCTCTCATCTTTTTAAGTGGGAGAACTTGCACAATTGGTGGCTGACTAAATTCTAGTTGTACTTTATCAAAAGCATTTTCAAAATCTGCTATGGAGACCAGGCCTGGTTCGTTTGACATTTCATATTGTTCTATTGTTTCAAGTAATTGTCGTATATTATCTCCAATGTCTCCTCCATGTAAAAAACGTGTCTGATCAGGATTAACAATATCTGGTAAAACCTTTTTAATTCTATGCACTATGCATTTCATCAGGATTTTTGCATCACAACATTGAAGTGTAAGAGGCCTCCAGTTTTTTATATGGATTGGATTTTTATACTTACCACCTGGGTCCTGTTTCAGTAATAGTGAAATCAGACCTTCTTGCTGCGTACCCGATAGTCTACCATTTTTATAGGAGTAGTTAAAACATGCTAATAGTGGATCTTTGATTACATAACAAAAGTTTTGATATACTGGGGTTTTTAAATTTTAGTCATTTAGCAGACGCTCTTATCCAGAGCGACTTACAGTTAGTGAGTGCATACATAATTTTTTTATTCCCGTGGGAATTAAATTGACTCAAGAAGTAGTTCCTCCACTGTAAATTGGCCTTCACACAGGTCTTTCTGTACAATTGATGATTTTACATTATTATTATTAGGGAAAATACAGTTAACATCCTTCAGTGGAGATGGAGGAGACAGAAAAGATAACATATGCTTAAAATATTTTGCTTCCTCTTTAAAAATATAATTTGGTGAATCGTGGATGACTCCGTCATTTGTAACGAGTTTCTGTAAATTCTTTTTGTAGCATTTCTATGATGGATATTCAAGACAAATGTAGTGATTTTATTATTATTATTATTATAACATCATCAACACTTTTGAATGTGGTTGCCCATGACAGAAGTCCCCTCAGTCCTTTTTCCAAACAACTTTGTCTATAGACGTAGAGTGAGTTTGCTGTAAACAATATATTTTATATTCCTTCTCTTTCAGCCAGGTAAAGATTGATCGTGTTTTCTTATTACAGTGCATTCGGAAAGTATTCAGAGCCCTTGACTTTTTTCATATTTTGTTACGTTACAGCGTTATTCTAAACTGGATAAAAAAACACAAATTCTCATCAATCTACACACAATACCCGATAATGAAAAAAGCAAAAACAGTTTTTTGAGATTTTTGCAAATGTATTAAAAATAACAAAAACTGAAATATCACATTTACATAAGTATTCAGACCCTTTACTCAGTACTTTGTTGAAGCACCTTTGGCACAGCTATTTTCAGGCCTCTCCAGAGATGTTTGATTGGGTTCAAGTCCGGTCTCTGACTGGGACACTCAAGGACATTCAGAGACTTGTCAAGAAGCCACTCCTGCATTGTCTTGGCTGTGTGCTTAGCGTCGTTGTCCTGTTGGAAGGTGAACCTTCGCCCCAGTCTGAGGTCCTGAGCGCTCTGGAGCAGGTTTTCATCAAGGATCTCTCTGTACTTTGCTCTATTCATCTTTCCCTCGCTCCTGACTAGTCTCCCAGTCCCTGCCGCTGAAAAAGATCCCACAGCATAATGCTGCCACAACCATGCTTCACCGTAGAGATGGTGCCAGGTTTCCTCCAGACGTGACAGTTGGCATTCAGGTCAAAGAGTTCAATCTTGTTTTCATGGTCTGCGTCCTTTAGGTGCCTTTTGGCAAACTCCAAGCTGGCTGTCATGTGCTTTTTACTGAGGAGTGTCTGGCCACTCTACCATAAAGACCTGCTTGGTGGAGTGCTGCAGAGATGGTTGTCCTTCTGGATGGTTCTCCCATCTCCACAGAGTAACTCTGAAGCTCTGTCAGAGTGACCATCGGTTTCTTTGTCACCTCCCTGACCAAGGCAATTCTCCCCTGATTGCT
Source organism: Coregonus clupeaformis (assembly GCF_020615455.1). Classification (NCBI taxonomy): domain Eukaryota; kingdom Metazoa; phylum Chordata; class Actinopteri; order Salmoniformes; family Salmonidae; genus Coregonus; species Coregonus clupeaformis. Next base: position 9,240 of record NW_025535329.1, on the reverse strand, counting down.
CACTGGAGGAGACGCTCACCCCGTCCTTTTCCTCCGTGGGATGATCAAACACCGCCCTGAACCGAGCGAGGAAGGTGATGTAGGGAAGTGCCACTGCCTCCCCTTCTTCCCAGACTGCCGTGGCCCAATCCAGCGCCTTTCCTTTAAGTAGCGAAATCGCCAGCGCTATCCTGGCTTGATCAGATGGATATGCCCCAGGCTGACGCGCCAGATAAAGTGAAACCTGTAGCAGGAAGCCGCTACATTTAGTAGTTTTACCGTCATAGCGCTCCGGTAGGGCGAGGGTTCCCTCAGAAGTGGGTGATAGCTTGGGAACAGGTGGATTGGGTTCACTCGCCGCTCCCTGAGGTGGAACCGGAGCGCTGGGGTGCAGAGATGATGAGGTGCAGGTGTGCTGGAGGTGATTAGGGTGCTTTGGGTTTCCATTCCTGTGTTTGCCGAGGTGGTGCGCTCAGACCGGTGGCTCAGTAACCCGGCGAAACAGAGCACCGGATGGGAGCAACGGGAGGAGACGTAACACACATACACACAATCACATGACATCATATAGTAGATACACACTCACATGTATTCTCTAAGACACACTCTCTCACATGTGCACACTCCATCTCATTCTCTATTTCTCTGTCTCAAACATACACACATCACATGAATCCACTCACATAGGGAGAATCTCAATTGAATACTCCTCACGTCCTCTCTCCTCACCTCCTAAAAACCCATTGGATGAGAAAGCCAGAGGTCCCACCCCTCTGACCTTCTCCTCCAATGGGTTTTTAGAAAGAGGCGAGGAAGAGGACGCGCGGCGTATGCAGTGAGATTCTCCCATAGTCAAACATACAGTTGAAGTCGGAAGTTTACATACACTTAGGCTGGAGTCATTAAAACTCATTTTTCAACAACTCCACAAATTTCTTGTTAACAAACTATAGTTTTGGCAAGTCGGTTAGGACATCTACTTTGTGCATGACACAAGTAATTTTTCCAACAATTGTTTACAGACAGATTTTTTCACTTATAATTCACTGTATAACAATTCCAGTCGGTCAGAAGGTTACATACACTGAGTTGACTTTGCCTTTAAACAGCTTGGGAAATGCCAGAAAATTATGTCATGGCTTTAGAAGCTTCTGATAGGCTAATTGACATAATTTGAGTCAATTGGAGGTGTACCTGTGGATGTATTTCAAGGCATACCTTCAAACTCAGTGCCTCTTTGCTTGACATCATGGGAAAATCAAAAGAAATCAGCCAAGACCTCAGAAACAAAATTGTAGACCTCCACAAGTCTGGTTCATCCTTGGGAGCAATTTCCAAATGTCTGAAGGTACCACGTTCATCTGTACAAACAATAGTATGCAAGTATAAACACCTTGGCACCACACAGCCGTCATACCCCTCAGGAAGGAGACGGGTTCTGTCTCCTAGAGATGAACGTACTTTGGTGCCAAAAGTGCAAATCAATCCCAGAACAACAGCAAAGGACATTGTGAAGATGCTGGAGGAAACAGGTACAAAAGTATCTATATCCACAGTAAAACAAGTCTTATATTGACATAACCTGAAAGGCCGCTCAGCAAGGAAGAAGCCACTGCTCCAAAACCGCCATAAAAAAGCCAGACTATGGTTTGCAACTGCACATGGGGACAAAGATCGTACTTTTTGGAGAAATGTACTCTGGTCTGATGAAACAAAAATAGAACTGACCATCGTTATGTTTGGAGGAAAAAGGGGGATGCTTGCAAGCCGAAAAACACCATCCCAACTGTGAAGTACGGGGGTGGCAGCATCATGATGCGGGGGTGCTTTGCTGCAAGAGGGACTGGTACACTTCACAAAATAGATGGCATTATGAGGAAAAAAAATTATGTGGATATATTGAAGCAACATCTCAAGACATCAGTCAGGAAGTTAAATGTGTCTTCCAAATGGACAATGACCCCAAGCATACTTCAAAAGTTGTGGCAAAATGGCTTAAGGACAACAAAGTCAAGGTATTGGAGTGGCCATCACAAAGCCCTGACCTCAGTCCTATAGAAAATCTGTGGGCAGAACTGACAAAGTGTGTGCGAGCAAGGAGGCCTACAAACCTGACTCAGTTACACCAGCTCTGTCAGGAGGAATGGGCCAAAATTCACCCAACTTATTGTGGGAAGCTTGTGGAAAGCTACCCGAAACGTTTGACCCAAGTTAAACAATTTAAAGGCAATGCTACCAAATAGTAATTGAGTGTATGTAAACTTCTGACCCACTGGGAATATGATGAAAGAAATACAAGCTGAAATAAATCATTCTCTCTACTATTATTTGGACATTTCACATTCTTAAAATAAAGTGGTGATTGTAACTGACCTAAGACAGGGAATTTTTACTAGGATTAAATGTCAGGAATTGAGTATAAATGTATTTGAGTATAAATGTATTTGGCTAAGGTGTATGTAAACTTCCGACTTCAACTGTACTCTCACATACACACCTACATCTCCTCCAAATTCCCAAGATGCCCTCACTCTCAAATTTGCATGCTCCACATTATCTCTCTTTATACAATGGGTGGGTCTAATCCTGAATGCTGATTGGTTAAAATCGCATTCCAAACGGTGTCTATTCCGCAATTTGCCACCGGCTAAATCTTTGACATTATAATGCCTATTTACTCTGTTCCATCTGACTGCGCAATCCACTGTCTCATCAGCCCAGCCAGGCAACTTATAAACTTGATCTCCACTATAAAAAGCATCTAGACATTATATCACATTTCTTTTAGACAAACATTTTGTTTTCAACGGTGGAGATTTGTATAAACCTTGCTGTCTGTCTCTCCGACATTTGCAACATTGTTTCAACATTCAAAATCGATCTCCTGCTGTCCCATAGTAATGAACGTATCGGGAGTCGGAACGAGACAGACAGGCAGGCAGCGTTTCTCAGCCGGTCGAAATAATGAATCAGTAGGCATCATTTTTATGGATATATACAAAAACAATTCTATTGAAAAAAGGTAAAACGAAAGGCAGCTAATTTGCAGTCTTTCCTGCTTCAGTTTGAAGTGATTGTGTTACTGTAGCTGTGTTGTTGGCTAGCTCCTCTGAACAACAGTGTCCTGACGAGTGAGCACATTTTCTACGCTAGGCGAAATCACGCCTCGTTAGCTCATAATATCAAAATATGTCAATCATTATTTTAATATATTGGTAACCCGTTGTATAATAGTGATATTGAACTCAAAGCTAGTGTTTGGAGGATATATTGGCACGGTTTAACAACACCCATGTCAATATATACTCCAAACACCGGCTTCGAGGGCATTTTCACTAACTGTCACACACACAAGCATGCACGCACTCTCTCTTTTACACACTCTCCTTCACACACACACACACCTGAGTGGGTTGCTGGTGTTGAGTGTGGGCTCCATCATTGTGCCCATCGGAGGGAGACTGATGGAGGTTGGCAGACAGGCATTTAGGGAGGCGTCCGTCTGCTCCTCACGGCGAGGCAGCACAAGCCTCCATCCATCTCCATTACAGCTGTCCACATGGCAGTGGGCAGGGGACAACTCCACCGAGACAGACAGACAGACAGGGGGGAGGGAGAGAGTGGAGGAGAGACTGTCATAAACCCTGTTTCATTGCCTATGATTCCTGTTCCTCCATCTAAATGCTGCTGTTGTAGAACATAAAGGGAGGAGAGAAAGAGAGAGAAAGACAGAGAAATACAGTGCATTCGGAAAGTATTCTGCCACTTGACTTTTTCCACATTTTGTTACGTTACAGCCTTATTTTAAAACTGATTTAATTGGGTTTTCCCCTAATAAATCTACACACAATACCCCATAATGACAAAGCAAAAACAGGTTTTTATAATTTTTTGCAAATGTTTATAAAAACAAAACTGAAATAGGACATAAGTATTCAGACACGTTACTCAGTACTTTGTTGAAGCACCTTTGGCAGTGATTACAGCCTTGCGTCTTCTTGGATATGATGCTACAAGCTTGGCACACCTGTATTTGGGAAGTTTCTCCCATTCGTCTTTGCATATCCTCTCAAGCACTGTCACGTTTGATGGGGAGCATCGCTGCACAGCTATTTTCAGGTCTCTCCAGAGATGTTTGATCGGGTTCGAGTCCGGGCTCTGGCTGGGCCACTCAAGGACATTCATTCACTTGTCCCGGAGCCACTCCTGCGTTGTCTTGGCTGTGTGCTTAGAGTCGTTTTCCTGTTGGGAGGTGAAGTTCTGCCCCAGTCTGAGGTCCTGAGCGCTCTGGAGCAGGTTTTCATCAAGGATCTCTCTGTACTTTGCTCCGTTCATCTTTCCCTTGATCCTGACTAGTCTCCCAGTCCCTGCCGCTGAAAAACATCCCCACAGCATGATGCTGCCACAACCATGCTTCACCGTAGGGATGGTGCAGGCCAAAGAGTTCAATCTTGGTTTTATCAGACCAGAGAATCTTGTTTCTCATGGTCTGAGTGTCCTTTAGGTGCCTTTTGGCAAACTCCAAGCTGGCTGTCATGTGCCTTTTACTGAGGAGTGGCTTCTGTCTGGCCACTCTACCATAAAGGCCTGATTGGTGGAGTGCTAAAGAGATGGTTGTACTTCTGGAAGGTTCTCCCATTTCCACAGAGGAACTCTGGAGCTCTATCAGAGTGACCATCGGGTTCTTGGTCACCTCCCTGACCAAGGCCCTTCTCCTCAGATTGCTCAGTTTGGCCGGGCAGCCAGCTCTAGGAAGAGTCTTGGTGGTTCCAAACATCTAGAATGATGGAGGCCACTGTGTTCTTGGGGACCTTCAATGCTGCAGAAATGTTTTGGTACCCTTCCCCAGATCTGTGCCTCAACACAATCTTGTCTCGGCTCTCTACCGACAATTCCTTTGACCTCAAGGCTTGGTTTTTGCTTTGACATGCGCTGTCAACTGGTGGACCTTATATAGACAGGTGTATGCCTTTCCAAATCATGTCCAATCAATTGGATTTAACACAGGTGGACTCCAATCAAGTTGTAGAAACATCTCAAGGATGATCAATGGAAACAGGATGCACCTGAGCTATTTTAGAATAAGGTTGTAATGTAACAAAATCTGGAAAAAGTCAAGGGTTCTGAATACTTTCCGAATGCACTGTAGGTACAAATATGATCGATAGACATAGGATTATATTCCTTGTCTACAGAAGGGTGTCCTAATCTCGATCCTTGGGCCCCCACTTGGTGAACATTTTTGTTTTTGCCCTAGCACTACACAGCTGATTAAAATAACCAACTCATTATCAAGTTTGGATTATTTGAATTAGCTGTGTAGTGTTACTGCAAACCCCAAAACGTGCAACCAGGGTAAAACAGACCAAAAGAACATGGCAAAATGCTAAACCATTTAAGGTTATAGAGTTGCTTCCAGTGCAATCTGTCCCCTACACATTTTAAATTGATGGGGCTATAACCACATAGGAGTTAAATTGGTACAGCATTCTAACTCACGGGTGCAACAAATATAGCCTCTTACAAGGCACACCTCAAAATATGTTAATTAGCCAGAAACAACAATACCATGCACCCACTAGCGGTCAAAAGATTGTTGGCGCTCTAAAAGATACTGTACGGTACTGCATTCTCTGGGGTGGAATTACAGTACCATTTGAAATACAGCAATTATTTTCTCGCTCACAAATGTTTCCCACAATGCACCATCATTTACAGTATCCTGCAGTAAAATGTTTCAGAGTATTTCACTGTTGATAATACCAAAAAAATCGTATAATTTACAGTTTTCCGTTACAGTGTATGTTTGCTGAGTCAAATACAGTCGTTGACTGCCTTAAGGCGGTTTAGGCGCTGAGAATTTCATAATGAATGTGTGCATGCCTACCCACGAAGATGCAGAGACGTTAAGTCTAGTGGTTCATTATACCACAAATATGCTAATTACCATTGGTTTGATGGGATTAATGAACATCTCAGCGTAAAAATCTTCTGGGAGAAAGTGTTGACAAAACAGACGCACTAAATCACTCTAAATGATCTGTTTGTGTGGCCCGTTGATAGCTTGTTACCGCGGTGATGTGGTTGTTTTCATCAGTATCAGCATTTCCTCTGAGACAATAATGACCACTTTGGACGAGCAGGGGGAACTGAAAAAACAAACAAAGAGTATTTGCTATGATAAACGTCCTGATGATGCATCCTTCAGGAAAGTACCCCTGCTCTCCACTCTCCGTCACAGTCATGTGTTGGCAATTGGTGGCGATGGCAATGCCAGCCCAGAGTTATGTGTGTATACCTTTCTGCATGTGTGTATGTGTGTGCAATACCAGCCCAAAGAGGTGTGTGTTTGTGTGCACGTTCCTGTGTGTACGTTCCTGCATGCCTGTGTGTATGTGTGGGTTTGTGTGTGAGTGAAGTAAGGGATGGGGGAAATGCTCTTCAAACTGGGCTGTCTTCCATTCCCTCTGCTTCATTACATCCATATTTCTCCCTCTGCGGCACCACTGAAACTCTCTAAATCTCCCCTTAGTTACGTCTATAAAAGCCTACCGACGCAGCCACTGTCTCCTGGCACAAAACGTCTATCACCTCCCAATGTGTCATTGCTTGTCGGGAAAAAAAAAACACATTTGAAAGACTTCATCCGACACCTTCCATCACATCAGCGTGGGTGCGTTGATCTGCTGCGTCGGAAACACTTTGGCTTGGGAGATGCTGAAAACCGAGTTGAGTGTTTGAGTTGGAATTACATCGTAGCAAATCTTTTAATGTTGAAAGTCTATGCTCTAAACTCTTCTAAAAAGTAAAACTAGAAGAGGTATAGCAAGGCCTCAGAATTTGGATCTCCTTCCTCATATGACCTTCCTGTCAGACTAACCTTTGACCTATGATGCAGTTCCTGTTAAGGCAGGAAGTGACTCAGGCTGCCATTTTCCTCAACAACAATAAAAGATAGATGCGTGCAAGAAATATCATTAAACTCATTAATAATTTTCAGCACAATTTACTTTGAAACTTTGCTTCAATGATTATGAGGCAATTATTAAACCACAGTTTAGCAAACTACATTCTTGCGTCATGACTCAACAAAATTCCACCAGCTATAACAGCTGATACTCCTGGAGTTAAAACCAGGAGGGGTCGGGTGGAGCTGGAGCTACAGTACTTCCAATCAGCAAAGCCTGGCATGATATTGACCAGTCACAACAGCTACAAGTTAGTGAAAACAGAAAACACTGTGGAGCCAGTGCACTACCAAACTAAAAACCTACCCCCCAAAATAAAAAAAATAAAAACAAACACAGGCCTTGAGTACCTAGAGTGCAATTTGGAGCGAAACCTCTTGGGCACACAAGCAGCGTCATTACTTATTAATCGCTCTCTGCGACAAGTTTCCCAAGCCAGAGTGTTTCCTTGTGTTCCGACAGTCATAATACTCTCTCCTTATTTACTCCGACAATCTCCCTGAGAGGCAGTCGTCCCAAGTTTCAATTAGCCAAAGTAGCAAATCATTAATAACGAGTTGCGATGAAAACATCAGAGAGTGGGTCATCATGGTAATAGGATGGAGACACTCTCCTACTGTAAGTACCATCAATCAAACAGATTGTTTGACAGACACCTTGTAGTACTATAGTGCGGGTATTTGATTGGATAGAACGTGACGAGTCTTTGAGGAGGAATAGCCTGTTGCCAGTGGTTTAGTTCATTGACGTGATGGGAGAAGAGAGCTGGAGAAGGTATAGAGAGACATTGAGGCCCCTTGAGCAAGGTGGAGGAACTGTCTATGTTGAATTATGCAACACCCTTTCTGTAAACCATTGGTATGGGATAAGGCATCTACTGGAGATTGTGATGAAACATATAATGCTCAGAACATAAGCATGGTGTGATGGTATGTGAGATACGGTCTTCCAGGCTCTTCTATTGCCTGATTAGGTGAAATAGCTGAGGATACAGCCAGCCCTTAACAATTAGGTGGAAACATATGTAGGTTTGAACTCGGATCTTCTGCACCCTATAATACTGTGTTAGACCACTGACCTAAAGCCTAGGCCCCAAGCACGTGAGCATGGTTCACTGAACCACCTCTGATATACACACATAAACAAATGAACATAAACTATATGTAACTAAAGATAAATTAAAAGTTAAACGTGGAATATGATTTTGGTGTATACGGAGCAAAACTAAAGCAAAAGTCTTGATTTAATGGTAGAGCTTGTCGAATTGCAGTTGTCGGCTATGTTGTAGACCACTATTTCCCCACAATTTCACTGATTACTGTAGAAGTATATCACACCCGCTCACAATGTACCACTTTAGAGACATCTTGTCACTGATTAAATGGATAAAACCATTACCATGACAATAGTGTTTGTCTCTTCTACTTTTGATAAAGAGCTACTTGTGTAGAGACACTGGCCTTGGTGAAATGAGCTAGGATACGATATCAGGTCCAATTTCACATATTGTATCTGTCTGGGATTGCTTTGGCAGAATAACCCTATCAAACCATGGATCAGCTTACTTGTATAAAGACTGCTTTCGTGCAACAGTTGTGGAGTCATACACAACACAGTGTAACAATGTAATAAAGTGACATATAGTATCTTAAATATTCTGTGTGAAGACCTATGATCTACCATAAAAAAATCAGTTTTTAAGCACCCTATGTAGATGTTTATTAGCAGATATGAGACTTCTGTTGTGCATTATAATGCATTATGCATAGCTCATAAGGCGTTAGAAATGTGCTTATGATTCATTCTGAAGAGAGTATTCATATGAAGTGCTACTCAACTTTCAAGTCTATTTCCCCCCACCTTTTCTCTCTCTCTCTCTCTCTCTCTCTCTCTCTCTCTCTCTCTCTCTCTCTCTCTCTCTCTCTCTCTCACTCTCTCTCTTGCTAAGCACTACAGCAGCTCCATCAGTGTGAACATCATTTAGATTTCCCCTTAGACACATGGGGGGGGACCATGTCGAGGAGAGATGGGAGTGTGGGGGGAGAGAGGTTAAAACCAGAGGGTGCCAGCTGGTGTGTAATCACTGTTTTAACCTCCTTCTTTGTCATTAATCTTTGTAAGAGATTCCAGCACAGGCTCTACCACCCATGACAGCCCATCAGCTCGCTACAGTTCAAGGGAGTTCGGGATGGGATGGGGTGGTGGGGGGAGTTGTGGTGGTGGGGGGAGTTGTAAGGGAGGGTTAAGGGAGACATTTAGCAAATTTGAGGACAAATTTGGCACACGTGTTTCG